>NC_056731.1:1301739650-1301904650 GCF_019279795.1 Protopterus annectens
TAATATATGTATGTGAGTAGGAGCAAGGTGTCAGTCCCTAGGACCTTAAGTTGAATGTGCTATGTGTTGTCTACTAAAAAAAATGGCTTCAGAAAGCAACCAGTAGTTTTAAAGTGCATACAGCACTTTTCGTTTAATAAAATCAAATTTCTTCAGATGCAAACATTCAAGGTACAAGTTTCAGTTAAATAAAATACCAGGAATTGCTTGAGCCTGTCAGCTGACATGCTGTGATGACATCAGCAACAATAGTTAACCCTTCCTGTTCTACACACTATGAAAAATACTGTTTAAAATTAAAACAATGCTGACAACCATGAACAAGCAAGATTGAAGCTATGGTTTAAAAGTAAAGTATGCTGATAGGGATACCTTAAACAACAAGAACAGATAAACATATGAAATAATAAGGTTACCTATAAGGAATTACTATTACACTGCTGAAATTCTGCACTACAAACTTTTTTTGCACTACAAACTTTTTTTACTACAACTTTTCATACTGGTTCATAGCTAATCACCTAGCCCAGAAAAATAACTCAGCTGGGAGTTTGATAAATAAATTTAGGCATCATTAACAGTGACTAAAATTACCATACAAGAAATTAACTTGATGTTAGTACATCATTTTAACTAGCTATAATGACCATATTACTAAATCCATAGCATTCATACTATGCTATGCCATTCATTTAATTCCACAATATGGCATTCATTATATAAAAATAGTTAAAAAAAAAAATATATATATATATATATAAAATACACAATCTAACTAAGACCTTTAAGGAGAACTGAGGCTGAATATCCTGGTATCACGTTTACTAATGTGAATTACTATTAGAGATGAATATTATTCATAATATTAATATAAAAGTAAAGTATGCCGATAGGGATACCTTAAACAACAAGAACAGATAAACATATGAAATAATAAGGTTACCTATAAGGAATTACTATTACACTGCTGAAATTCTGCACTACAAACTTTTTTTGCACTACAGACTTTTTTTACTACAACTTTTCATACTGGTTCATAGCTAATCACCTAGCCCAGAAAAATAACTCATCTGGGAGTTTGATAAATAAATTTAAGCATCATTAACAGTGACTAAAATTACTATACAAGAAATTAACTTGATGTTAGTACATCATTTTAACTAGCTATGATAATCATATTACTAAATCCATAGCATTCATACTATGCTATGCCATTCATTTAATTCCACAATATGGCATTCATTATATAAAAATAATTAAAATATATATATATATATATAAAAAATACACAATCTAACTAAGACCTTTAAGGAGAATTGAGGCTGAATATTCTGGTATCACGTTTACTAATGTGAATTACTATTAGAGATGAATATTATTCATAATATTAATATAAAATTAATATATAAATTATATAAAAATTATTTTTGTGTTACATAGCTAGAAGAGAGATTCTGTCATCTAATTAAATTTTTCAGTTTAAGTAGACATCTAATCGAGCACATGTCATTAATACCTGGGTAGTAGTATGCGTTAAGGTGAATTTGCCAATAACGTTCAAGTTCTTCAAGTCTTAGGGAGATGGGACCACCCCTCATGTCATATTTGACTTGGTCAATAATCTTGAACTTAAATTTATGGTTTGGAAATATTTCTATATGTTTAGCCAATGCATTCTCCGTTTTCTTTTTATTGATAGCGTACTGGTGTTCATACACTCACTCCCAGAGCTTACGCTCAGTCTTGCCTATATAAAATACTAGGCAAGACTGGCATTTTGCTAAATATACTACTAATTTGGTATTACAGTTGTATCTGTCTTTTAATCTAAAGACATGGTTATTCACCTCAAATGTGTTTCCGACCTCCATGAATTTACAAAAGTTGCAGGATTCAACTTAGACATCCCGAGATACTTCAATTGTGGTGTACTAGATTCCAAGAGGTTCTTGATGTTACACCCTCTCCTATATATAATTTTGGGTGAAGTACCTAAACTACTGAGTAAAGTCGGGTCACATCTAAGCCATTCCCATTTTTTTCTGACCAAACTCTGTACAAGATGGCTATTCACATTATAGGTAGTAACTAGGCTCAATGTGAAATCATCTTTTGTAACTGGACTATCCACATTAAAGTCTAACCTGCACTTTTCTTTAGATATTGATGCTGGTACCCCTCCCAAACTCAAAAGTCTATGTGCTGTCTGTTAACCAAAGCCAGATCATACTGGGCACACATCCTGTGTCTGTGGCAGTGGTGACATAGGCACTGGTGGGGGGCTGTGTATCCCTTCCCTTTGCTGATCCCACTGCAGCTGTTTCCACAAGATCATATTGTGTAGCATAGCACATACTGTGAACATATGTGCACATGTGACTGGAGAGTATTGCAGGGCTCCACCAGATATATTGAGACACCGGAACTGCGACTTTAGAAGCCCAAACACACTCCCTGTGATGTTCCTAGTTTGTGCGTGTGCCACATTATGTTGTTCTTTAGTGGGTGTATGTGCATTTCTGATGGGTGTGATCATCCATGGTTTCAGGGAGTAGCCAGCATCCCCCAGTAAATCGCCCTGTGGGATGTTCCTCCTAGTAAACATCTGTTACAGCTCTGATGTGTGCCATATATGGGAGTTGTGATAACTGCCAGGGCTGACAGCACACACATTCATGATAATCCCGTGGACATTGCACATAACTTGGCAGTTGATGGAGTGGTACCCCTTGCAGTTGACATAGATTCTACTGTCCTTACCAGGTGGTGCCTTGATGTGTACATGAGTGCAATCTATGGCACCCATTACTTCAGGGAAGTGCACTACAATGTTGCACATTGCTGGCCCTCACCTCAGTGGTGAGGGGAAAAGAAATGTGCCCACTGGCATGTGGTAGCATGGCATCAAGGAACTGATGTAGTAACCTAGATACTGATGCCTGTGAGACCCACATCATGTCCCCAGTTGGCCATTGAAAATTTCCTGTAGATAGTATCCTAAGAGCTACACGTGCCTTTGTTTCCACTGGGATGGGTTCCCCTCTGTTGGCTCTGGGTATGAGTTGAGAATGGCAGAGCTCTATGAGCTCTTATAGCATATTCTTGTACACCCTGTAGTGCTGAACAATCTTCAGCTCATATAGCTCCTGGAAAGTTACCCTGGCCTGAACACTCATTTAATTATTTGTCTAGGCCTATTGTCAGCAGCAGCAGCATTGACTTCAGCATCTAGCACATACAGGTGTAGCAGACCTGAAGCAGCATCTAGCATTCTCTCACTTAAAACCCCCAACTTTGTACTCCCGTGGTCCAGATTACTGGGGAAAAATCAGAATGTAGGATGTATGCATACTTTACACAGTTCTGCTGTAGGTGCAGAATGTGTTATTGGCTAACTATGATGCATTCAACCTGCCTACAGTATAATTAACATCATTTAATGGACCTATTTTAGCTTAAACAAGGGTCAAAACTAATTAAATGCATTTTTTCTGACATGCTCAGCAGAGCGGTGTGCCACAGAAACACACTCACCAAAGGTAAACAGAGCTTAGAAGTTAGTGGACACACCCCCCCTGAAAGGACACACTCAGCCAGGAGTCACTTTATGTAAACATGAGCACCTAAACTGAAATAAGCTTAGAAGTCAGTAGACACACCCCCTCTGGTGTCAGCTACATCCTGTGTAAACAGCAACATGGGTCTAAGCCTACATTAAGGGGATATGCTAACATGATTACTTCTTTCTGCTATTCAGTAATTCCGCTTCATTTGCATAGGTATCCATGATTACAGCCTGGAAACTACACACTTTATAGCCATACTACGTTAGCAACAGCACCAATGCACCATTGTAGGGATTCCACACAAGGTCCTATAATACATTTCTGTCACATAATATTAATTTGTTTTCCAAATTTTTTTTTATTTTTCTATAAAGCATGTTTGTGCACTGTGACATGCCACACAAACATGCCCAGATTATTTAAAAAAATAATTTACCTTATTTACTTTACTTTTACCGACATAAAGGATAACAGTTTCCCTCATATGTGTATGTAGTATGACGTTTCTGTCCATATATCTACATTTTTATAACCCTTTTTGTCTGTCTACACTCTTGTACATGGAATTTTTCCATTTACACTACAGACACTTACATGGGGTCTGAACAGATGCCTATCTGCTCACTGGATCATTCTACCTACCTCATTTGCATGCTTATGAGGTGATTTGCATGCACGAATATTCGCATGTGCCAGCAGTGTTTACTGAATCTCAGAATGTTTACTCCTGTGTAAGCAGTGTGGTGCGATGCCTACACAGAAAAAAAAATCTGTATATATTTTTTAGCTGGATACAAGTGTTTTAGTAGATCACAATGTCTACTATTTTATTAGGCTGTTTTCTTTAAAAGTTTGCCATTTGATAGCTGGATGACATGTGTTGTATAAGGGAGCATGTGCTTGATTAACCAGGAAGTAAGGAAGTGACATTACAAGTAACAAGTGTAACTAATTTTTCTAATGTAAGTAATTTATATTTAACTCTAATATTGTGCTGTTACTATTATTATGGTTTGAGGAAGCCACCAGGAAGGTGGTGAAAGCACTTACTTTGTTTTATGAAATAAATTGCATGTTTTTAGTGCCGTACATCTTACGACCATTTTGTTATTTGTTTTTTGTATTTTACTAGTGGTTTGTGGTTGTATGTTTGCCTGCGCTGTGTTTTTTCTATATTTTTAATGTTAAGTACATGTTTGTTATACATATGGTCATGAATGTATGAGCACTGCCAGTTGTCATGTGTACCAGACTTTATAAAATGTAATTCAGTCTGGCTATTATACATCTTAATTGTGTGTGGAGCATGAAGATCTATAGTACTTACATTTATTTACTGAGAAAGTCTGACTTGGAACAAAGCCAATTTTCCACACACGTCTCTGTAATGTGGGAGGAAACCAGAATACACACATGAGTGCAGGGAGAGCATGCAGACTCCACACAGAAGGCACTATGCTGAGAATTGAACCAGAAAATCTCTTATTGTGTGGCAACAACACTACCGCTGCACCACTGCACTATCATGTTGGATTGATGCATAGTCTTTCATTATTTTCAGAAATATGGACACAATGAACAGTAGTTTGTTATGGAGGAAGGTGTTGGGTTGTCTCTTACTTCAAGCTGTTAAGCAAGAGGCCAATATACATCCATCATAGATACATATGGGTTCAAACCAATATATGGGGTAGCTTAGAATGTATTTTGATATGTCTGTGTTAATGTTTTGAAACTGATTGTAGAGATACCTGCTTTTTCATGTATACAGTTATTTTGTACATGTGTATGCCTATAGTGTTTATTTATTGGATTATAACAAATATCCTTGTTGTCCATATTTTCTGAAACAGTATAGTTATGTAAATACAGCTGTATGTGTAAGGCTTTCACCATAGAATTATCCTTCACCTGTACATTTGGAACATAGCTCTCAACCAGAGATACATCTCAACATGATCAGGAACAAATCCACAAATACTCAGTGACAATTGGGGACACATTTTCTATGTTAGTAGTATTAATTTGTGACAGTGACAGAATACAAGAATGTGAAATAATATGCATTTTTTTTAAGTTAAGGCAGTCTTTACCTTTACTTATTGTCATTATTTTTTAAGTGAAATTCACTACCTTTCTCCTAGTATTATTAGCAAAGAGTGAGAGGGACAGAGCTGTACTTTTAGTCACAATCAGTGAAATCTTCAAATATCTGTGACATTTGAGAGGTATGATTTGGTACCTCACAATACATTCTAGTTAGACATTGCCTGCCCTCCTACCTGACCTACATTTTGATGCATGATATACATGTGATGAATATGATGTTTTGTGTATTTATATGTCAAATGCACCTATGTGTTCTATTGCAATGTCTGGAACTCTGAGTAATAAAATGTTACTGTTGAATATTATTGCTGTGACCAGTTTGTTGACATGCAGTCAGGCTTGCATGTTTTTATTTACAAATCCACAGCACATAGTGCATGTTGGACTGTAGTTTATCCATCTTGTAATGTGGAAGCCCAGATCCATGTTTTTTATCCTTCCCTCTACAGTCATTCCTTTGAGCTGTTTAACTGCAATTACTCCATGGAATCGCAGCTAAGGCAGATTAGGTAGGCAGGTAGGTGTTAGGGTTATAGTGTGACCATAGTTGAGAATTGTAAGTTTGAATCTCATGTCCTCTCCACTGTGTAAAGTACTGAGTGTAACACAGCAATAAATGAACAGGCAGAATTTGAGATGGTATTCCATGTTAAGGCTACAGAATATGTGCTGCTCACTGTTATGTTATACATACCTAACATTATATATTGATATTACACAATCTGTTTGTGGCATTCATTCATGCTTTGTAACTTTTGCAGGTGATGAAGATCACACCAGAAATTGGGCCCTTTGCATCAAGTGGTACATAGGCTGGAGGAGCAGCAGAGTGAAAAAGGTATGTGTTTGACATTTCCATGTTATCTTACCTAGAATAGATCATAACATCGTTAGAGGAGTTATTTGGATTGCAGCTCCATGCAAGACTACCCATCATGCGTCTGCGAGTTAACTGTAATAATCATATTTCTTGTGCTTACAAATATATATTTAATTAAAAAGTTTACATTTGCTTTGGGAACAGGGCATGTTTTTGATTGTAAGTCACAACCTAGATGACAGTTCTGTGTTAGTAACTGCCACAGTGCTCTCAGTTGTGTTGTTTCACATACAAGTTAATTATGTTGATATTATGTTGATTTTGTTGTTGGTATAGCAGATGGTCTTACAGTGGTGGTCACTAGCTATTCTATAGTGCATTTTTCTCATACTGAATGGATATCTGCTGTCTCAGCATTTGGACTGCTGTTGGTAGGCTATGTTCTGCATGTTCTTCAGTTCAAAATTATTAGTACTTCTGCCTACAAGACTGGTGATCACTGATAGTTTGTTTAAAACACACATGTATCCTATGTTCAGGAATTGTGCACAAAGCCACTCATATTCTTTATTTATGTCTGCCTGTTACATAATCACTGATCATCATTACAGTATTTGCATTTTGAAAGTACATATATAGAGATCCCTGCAAATGCATGTAGTGCAGTGATACATTAGTTAACAGACAGTATTGTGTGTACTACATTACCTACTGGTTATATGACACATGCTGTCACTGTGGTAATGATTGCCCAGTTGTTCTGGGGTGTTGCATTGCATTCCAGCTATTTTATGTTGTTGTGCCAGTCAGTGACCATGTCGCATTGCTCATCCCATTTGCATATATTTTTATGTTTCCCACTAATTGTTCCTCTCACTATATCGTCTTAATACACATACCCCTTGATTCACTATCCTTCCGTGCAGGACTAGCTTAGTCCTGCACGAAAGAGGCCATTTAGGAGCAGGACAGCAGCACGCCATGCATATTAATGAAGGCACTCTGCCTGATCTCCTAATCTTACATGGAGTGTGTAAGAGTGCAGGAGACATGTCTGAGAACAGAGCTCTCAGAATATACACATCTCCGCAATGAAGAACAGCAGACTAGTCATAAAAGAATGAGTGAGACTGCTCATAGGTGTACACATACTCCCAGCAACATCCCCTCATGTGTACAAGAGCAATAGTTAAAACAACAAATATTAAGATGTTTTCTTTTTATGAAACAGATTAAATTTTACCATAGGTGCGTGGGTTTTCCCATCGCTTAGCTACAGTTAATGCAGCTTAAATGGCACAAGAGGATAGAAAGCAAGATATATGCAAATGAAGCAGTACAGCAATAGTGTAGTGGGTAGAGCATTTTCCTTATGAGCAGTCATTTCTGGTTTGAGTACCACTCTAGTACATTCCATTTTCCATGTCAAATCACTTTATAACCAATATTTTTAGTTGCATAACCTACAAAATAACATCTATTTCTGAACTGGAGTACTGCATTAAATGCAGATGTGAGGTGTCAGTGTCATAATGTTGCAAAGTCCACAGATAATCACACGTGACCCATACAGTATATGTGCACAGGAATCAGGGATACAAATGGAAGGTAAAATGTGTAATGAATGATAACTCCATACAGTTTCCAAATCCCCCACCTTCCCAAGAACCATTAGACATTACTGTCTAAATTAATGCAGTGGTAAGTGGAAGTAAGCACTAGTAAGCAAGTGTAAGCACTATTAAGCAGTAGAAAGTTGGAGTAAGCATATTTAAGCACTAGCAGCCACTGGGGATGCACAAGCCAGTGCATTTCTTTGTGCCGGTCCCAAGCCCGGATAAATGGGGAGGGTTGCGTCAGGAAGGGCATCCGGCATAAAATTTTGCCAAATCATACATGCAGACAACAGTACAGATATACATACCGGATTGGTCGAGGCCTGGGTTAACAGCATCCGCCACCATTACTGTTGGCCAACAGGGTGCTGGCTGAAATTGGGCTACTGTTGGCCAAAGGAGAAGAAGAGTGGGAAGGCATGCCCGAAGGCAGGTAAAAGTTAGAACTGTGATATTGATGGTCGGAACTTTGAATGTTGGCAGTATGACTGGTATAGGGAGAGAGCTGGCTGATATGATGGACTGAAGGAAGGTTGGTATATTGTGTGTGCAAGAGACCAGATGGAAGGGGAGCAAGGGTAGGTGTATCGGAGATGGGTTCAAATTGATTTATCATGGTGTGGATGAGAGGAGAAATGGCGTAGGGGTTATCCTGAAGGAACAGTATGCTAAGAGTGTTTTGGAGGTGAAAAGAGTGTCGGATAGAGTGATGTTTAAGCTGGAAATTGATGGTGTAATGATGAATGTTGTTAGTGCATATGCTCCACAAGTTGGGTGTGCGATGGATGAAAAAGAAACATTTTCGAGTGAGTTGGATAAAGTGGTGATGACTGTACCCAAGGATGACAGACTGGTGATTGGAGCAGATTTCAATGGGCATGTTGCTGAAGGGAACAGAGGGGATGAGGAAGTGAAGGGTAGGTATGGTGTTAAGCAAAGGAATGCAGAAGGTCAGATGGTAGTGGATTTTGTAAAAAGGATGGACATGGCTGTGATGAATACATATTTTAACAAGAGGGAGGAGCACAAGGTGACATACAAGAGTGGAGGTCAATTATATCTGATGTAGAAGAGCCAGTCTGAAGGAGATTGGAGACTGTAAAGTGGAGGCAGGGGAAAGTGTAGTTAAGCAGCATAGGATATTGGTTTGTAGGATGACATTGGTGATCAAGAAGAGGAGGATGAGTGTGAGGGCAGCACCAAGGATCAAATGGTGGAAATTGAGAAAGGATAATTGTGAGGTGGAGTTCAGGGAAGAGTTAAGACAGGCACTGGGTGGCAGTGAAGAGTTACTGCATAACTGGTTAACTACAGCAGAGCTAGTAAGAGAGATGGCTAGAAAGGTGCTTGGTGTGACATCTGGAAAGAGGAAGGAGGACAAGGAGACCTGGTGGTGAAATGAAGAAGTATAGGAGAGTATACAGAGAAAGAGTTTGGCGAAGAAGAAGTGGAATTGTCAGAGAGATGAAGAAAGTAGACAAGAGTATTTGGAGATGTGGTGCATGGCAAAGAGAGAGGCAGTGAAAGCTAAGGATATGGTGTATAAAGAGTTGTATGAAGGGCTGGACACTAAGGAGGGAGAAAAGGTCCTGTATGGACTGGCTAGACATAGGGACCGAGCTAGTAAAGATGTGCAGCAAGTAAGGGTGATAAAGGATAATGAGGGAAATGTACTCACATGCGAGGAGAGTGTGCTGAGCAGATGGAAAGAGTACTTTGAGGGGCTGATGAATGAAGAGAATGAGAGTGAGAGAAGGTTGAATGATGTGCGGATAGTGAATCATGAAGTACAGTGGATTAGCAAGGAAGAAGGATAGCTATGAAGAGGATGAAGAATGGAAAGGCTGTTGGTCCGGATGACATTACTGTGGAAGCATGGAGGTGTTTAGGTGAAATGGCAGTGGAGTTTTTAAATAGATTGCTTAATGAAATCTTGGAAAGTGAGAGGATGCCTGAGGAATGGAGAAAAAGTGTTTTGCTACCGATTTTTAAAAATAAGGGTGATGTGCAGAGCTGTCATAACTACAGAGGGATTATATTGATCAGTCACAGCATGAAGTTATAGGAAAGAATAGTGGAAGCTAGGTTAAGAAGGGAGGTGATGATTAGTGATCAGCAGTATGGTTTTATGCCAGGAAAGAGCACTACAGATGCGATGTTTGCTCTGAGAGTGTTGATGGAAAAGTACAGTAAAGGTCAGAAGGAGTTGCATTGTGAAGCATATGACAGGGTGCCTAGAGAGGAGTTGTGGTATTGTATGAGGACGTTGGGAGTGTCAGAGAAGTATGTAAGAGTGGCACAGGATATGTACGAGGGTAGTGTGACAGCGGTGAGGTCTGAGGTGGGAGTGATTGATGCATTTAAGGTGGAGGTGGGATTACATCAAGGATCAGCTCTGAGCCCTTTCTTATTTGCAATGGTGATGGACAGGTTGACAAATGAGATCAGACAGGTGTCCCCGTGGACTATGTTGTTTGCAGATGACATTGTGATCTGTAGTGAGAGTAGCGAACAGGTGGAGTAGACCCTTAAGAGGTGGAGATATGCTCTAGAGAGAAGAGGAATGAAGGTCAGCAGGACTAAGACAGAATATATGTGTGTGAATGAGAGGGAGGATAGAGGAATGATGAGGATGCAAGGAATAGAGGTGGCGAAGGTGGATGAGTTTAAATACTTGGGATCAACAGTTCAGAGTAATGGTGAGTGTGAAAGAGAGGTGAAAAAGAGAGTACAGGCAGGATGGAGTGGGTGGAGAAGAGTGTCAGGAGTGATTTGTGACAGATGAGTACCAGTGAGAGTGAAAGGGAAGGTCTACAAGAGGGTAGTGAGACCAGCTATGTTATATGGGTTGGAGACAGTGGCACTGACAAAAAGGCAGGAGTCAGACCTTACGTGGCAGAGTTGAAGATGTTAAGATTTGCACTGGGTGTGACGAGGATGGAGAGGATTAGGAATAAGTATATTAGGGGGTCAGCCCAGGTTGGAAGGTTTTGAGACAAAGCCAGAGAGGCAAGATTACATTGGTTTGGACATGTGCTGAGGAGGGATGCAGAGTATATTGGGAAAAAGATGCTAAGGATGAAGCTGCCAGGTAACAGGAAAAGAGGAATGCCTAAGATAAGGTTTATGGATGTGGTGAGAGAGGACATGCAAGTGGTTGGTGTGACAGAGCAAGATGCAGAGGACAAGAAAAAATGGAAACAGTTGATCCACTGTGGCAACCCCTAATGGGAGCAGCCGAAAGAAGAAGAAGAAATAAGTGGGTTTAAGCCTGTTTGCGTGGGGGTAAGCAATGCCTACACAGATTAAGCAATATTGAAGCTAACACTCTGTAAGCATATTTAACCGAAGGTTAGCATTGCTTATCTTCACACAAACCCACTTACAATTGCTTAAAAGTGCCTTAATCACTCTGTATGCAGCAGCTGCTGTTCTGGCCTGAAACAAAATACACAGCCTTTGCAGATCTTGAACCCAGAACCCTATATACTATAGTCACAAGCGTTAACCACTAAGCTATCACAGCAGTACATAAAACTGAGTTATCACCAAACAGATCCTCACTATAGGAAAATCAAACTGAACATGTGAAAGGAATCTATATAGAGTCTTATGTTGTATAACCTACTACATAACATAAATATGTGAAATGGATTACTGCAGTAATCCCAGATGTGAGGTGCCATTGTACTAAAGTGTTGAACTCCCCCTAATAAACACAAGGACTCCATGCAGTGTATGTACACATGAATCATGGATACCAAACACATATATAACATGCAATGAATAATAAATCAATGCCAAAAAGCAAATATAATGCAAATTAAATATTAAGCAATGTTAAACATTGCACAGCCCAGCTTAGTAAGTGTCAGCAATGTGTAGGCCAGCTAACTCAATTTGCCCATTGGTATACCCCTTTAAAAAATGCCAGCCTTAAGTAAGCAGGTTTGCCCATAGCTTAGCCTTTTAAAACCATCCAGTCACAGCAAAGTGCAGGAAATCGGCCTTATTTAAACCCAACAGGCGGGAATCTTATCTTATAACTGGTTGAAGCTTTCCTTTGTAGGCACTATGTCTGGAATGGGAGAGGGTGTACACTTTCCAGCACAGCACTGGGGCATCCAGGAGTCCAGAGTCATGGCAGGACTCCTTGTGAAAGACTATGAGCAGAGACTGCTGCAGGGCCAGTACCAGGGTTCCCAATATAAAGTGTAAGCCTGGGACCATCTCACACATGACCTCACCAGTGCCACTGGCATACCCCAAACTGGTGAGCAGGTCAGGTATCACTATGCCAACCTAAAACAGTGAAAGGGGGATCTCTTGTATCAGTGGATCCAAGAGGCTAGGAGGACAAGGGATGTCCCAGCTATGTGCAAGTATCACTCCACTACCTGTTTAACAATTGCCAGCTCATGTATATTATGGATAGGTATGGCTAAATATCCCTCTTATGTCCTTCACAGTGGCAAGTGAGCCGACTGCAAACCAGGAGGCTCATGGATGTCGCTTTAAGCAGTTGCGACACCAGGCAGGTTAGTAATACTCTTGCATGTACTGTCATAGGAAATAAATCTAAAAGTAGTACTAAGTTAATTGCCTGTTGTTTTAGGCATGTACTGCATACACCAGAGAATATGGTAGGAAGAGTCTCATATAGGTTGTATGTAAATAAAAGCATAATAGCCTGACAATAAAGGTCTAACTGCTGGACTGCATGTGTTTACTCTGGTATCATATGGTAATGTAGATCTGCAATCACTTAACAGTACTGTTGTATTAAGCGCTTGTTACCCACACTGTGCAACATAAATAAAATGTATAGGAATGTCTGTATATGACTGGTGTAATCGCAAGAGGTCATACAGTACAACTGAGAGAGACATAGACAGAAAACAGTGAAAAGACAGTCAACAAAATCCAAATAGCACATGCAACGGAGACATGAACTGTTGTATTTTTAGCACACCTAGCCATGGTTCGAATCCTAGAAGTGGTAGTAGGCTGCATACAGAATCATACCCCACAACTGTACAGATATGTCTAGAATGTCCAGTACATCGGCCCATATTTGCTGCCTGTCACCCTGTCCCCCTGGGAAATCAGTGGGATGATCCAGACGTTTAGGCAGCAAACAAGAACTACAACTGATTGTTACACATCTATAAGAACAAACCTGTCACTCTAGCAACTTCTCAAACTGTTATAATAGTAATAAGCCAAGTATTTCCCATCTACAACCCCATGTTGTCAAGCTGTGACCAGAGTGTGTACAGTAACAGAGTGAGATGTATGTGCATAATACTAATGTGGAATCTGGTCATTTGTGTGGCAACATTCAGGTAGTGCTAACCAACATTGCTCCCACAGGTCCGTCAGATACGAACACTGTGCCTACAAATAAAAGATTGATACCCTGTACTGGTACTATTTACTTTGATATTGTATGGCATTGTTATTGTTTCTGTTGCTCTGAATAATAAGGTATCACTCATCACTGTCACCCACACTTGCTACATAATATAACTGTCTAAGTAATCCTGTATAAGAGTGTTGTAAATCACTAAAGATTTAAGAGGGCAATAGTCTAAATATGTCCAGGTTCACCTGCATGTGGTCAAGACATGGCCAAAATCTGTGCGAAAAGAGATGGACAGGTATGTGCATGACATCAACCTGGAATATGGGGGTATGTGTAGAAACCGTTAGTGTTAACAAACATTTCCTCCACAGGTATACCAGGTAAGAGGTGTATACTGCAGGTAAAACCAGTTCATATATATAGTTGTTGACACCCATACCACTGTCCAAAGTAAGGCAATAGGGTAGTGTACTAATACTAGTAAGGTACATATAACAGCACTGAATAGGAAATAATGTGAACTACAGGAATATACTAGTTGTTAATTGACATCTTTCTCTCCCCCCCACCATATCTGCAACAATAAACGAAATACCCAACTCAATTGGTATGTGCTGACTTAACTGTAATATTGGGACATATGTCCTATTGTTCGATAATTATTTAAACCTGTTTCTATGCATGTGCTATGTTGAAATACTCCCACATTGGTGGCATGGTGCCATCAATGTACCTGCATGCTGTTGTAATTACCACTGTGGTCCCATATATGCATGTCTTCTGTTTGCTACGCAACTGTTCCATATCTGGTGTCTGGGTTAATGGGAATATCTATGTATGCTGCTATACCTAATCTTGGAATGTGTTGACTATTACTAACTCACATATGTTGATAAAACATAAACACCATAGCATGTATTGAAGTGTGGGTCACAGCGGTCCCACCTGTACCACCTCAGCTGGCAGTGGCACCGGCACCAGCACTTATGGGGCCCAACCCAGGACCTCCTCGACTGCTGGTCCTGCACCACCTTTGGATGGGACCACCTCAGGGGATGTGGCTCACCCCCCCCCCCGGGATCGGGCACAGACAGGAACCTGTCACCTGTCACCAGGTCCAGGTTGTGGTGCATAGTCAGCTCAACCAGCAGTTTGGAGATCTGCTACACCAGCTTGAGGGCCACGTGTCATGACTAGAGGGTTGGCTTGGCTCTCTGACTCAGCCCCCAGCACAGCCACCTTCGGTGCTGTGAAAGTGCAGTGGTGACTGCCCATGGGTGGGGACCTCAGTCCCACTGTTTCCACTAGGGGGCTCATGGGCTTCCAATTTCCCAACACCCCTCCCCATCAAGGTGTTTACCCTCCATGTGTCATATACCGCCCCTGTATGCATCTTGTTTGTCTTGTCTGTTAACCTACCCACCCTACCTCCCCAAATATACCTACTATCCCTCCCCAACATCCCACTCTCACCTGAAAAAAGGGCAATCTATACCCCCCAAAAATCTCACCCCATACATAGCTGTTCATTTCACACACGTGTCCACTGGACACATGCAATCTGGCCTAATTGGTATCACAACACATTATTGTTGTTCTGACCCCTCTCTCAGGGGTTTGAGTGTCCAAATCTATCCCCCAAATACAGTCTATGTGCACAGCTGTTGCTGTAGATGAAATGGGCAGCTATGGACCTTCCCTACACCCTTCCTGCACATCCCTAGCTATTTGCCCTACTGTCTTTCCCTCTTTGTGCCCCTTTTTCACCACTTTCCTATCAACCCTTTTTCTTTTCTTTTAAAGAAATTAGCATGGGATTAAGTGGGAGTAAGCACTTTTAAGCAGCAGTAAGTGGGTTTAAGCCTGCTTGCGCGAGGTAAGTAATACCTACACAGGTTAAGCAACTGAGAAGCTAAATAAGTATAAGAAAGTGTAACCGGAAGTTAGCAGTGCTTACCTCTGCACAAACCAACGCAAACCCGCTTACAACTGCTTAAAAGTGCCTTAATCACTCTGTATCCAACGGCCCTTGTTCTGCCCAGCAACAAAATAAACAGCCTCTGTAAGGCTCGAACCCAGGACCCTGTACACCAAAGTGATTTACCACTAACCCATGTCAGATATACATAACCCTGATGTTTTCACAAACATATCATCCAGCACAGTCATTCAACAGTACAGGAAATGTATTTATAGATGTTGATGTATGTGTGTGTGCTCATATATTTATATCTAAATAGATACATACATATCTATATCTATATCTATCTATATATATATATATATATATATATATATATATATATATATATATATATATATATATATATATATATATTTTATTATTTATTTTATTTATTTTACATTTGTTGACCGGGCTAGTCTAACTAGATATATGTCCATTTTCAGTAGAGACTTGGGGAGATAAGCTCCGAGGAAACAAAAACAAAATCATATATACAAAAAATAATGTAGACAATGCACATTGCAGGTACAGTACATAGAATAATCAAAGAGGTCAGAAGTTCATAACATAGTGCAAAATATGCAGATACAATTAGTACAATACAAAATGCAGTTTCAATACTTAATAAAGAAAAGGAAGGCAACTGATTGTATACAATATATTAGTAAAAAAGTAGTCACATTAATGAGATTCCAGAAGATGTAAGTAATAGTATCTAGAAGGACAAGGTCTATTGTTATTAAAAAAATAAACTTGATTACTGAGAAGAGGAGGGTAGGCTGAACCATGTAAGAAGAGCTAGTTGATTAGTCAGGTTTAGTACAGGGGCACAACCAGTGTGTTTTAAGGAAAAGTTTCAGTTTGATTTTGAAAAGTGATATAGCGGGAAGTGAAAAAAGTTTGCAAGGAATAAGGTTACAGTATTTTCCAGCAGTATTAGAGAAGAGAAAATCCCCAGCCCTGTTGCTTGATTTACAAATATTTACAAGAAGTTTATGTGATGATTGTAAGGTCTTCAGATTGTTGTAGGGGATGATGAGGGTAGATAATATAGGGGTATTGGTAGGTTGGTAAAGGGTTTTATGGGCAATGGTCAGTTGGTGGAATTTAAGTTGATTTTGTAATTCAAGCCATCCTAGATGCTTTAGATTAAAACAGTGGTGGGTTCTGAATGGGTTGCCTGTAGCAAATCTGGCTATGTTATTGTAGGAGTTTTCCACTTTATTAAGGTTAATTTTAGATAGATTAGTATATATGGGTGAGGTATAGAGGAGAGGTGAGATTAGATGGGTGTGATCAATAGTTATTCTAGCTGCAGGAGAAAGGAAGGGTTTGATCCTGTAGAGAGAGCCTAGTTTTCTGTCAACAGTTTTTAGAGTATTGTTAATATGGGTGTTGAAGTTAAGGTTATCTATAGTGATACCTAGTAGTTTGGTAGTTGGATCTGGGGATATGAGAGTACCATTATTGTATGTTACTGTGAAGTCTATTGGGGGGGGACTTATGAGTAGGAGTAAAAAGGAGGAGTTTAGTTTTTTGGGGGTTTAGAAGGAGACAGCACTGTGTAAACCATTGTTCAACTGTGTTAAACACCTTTTGGGTAAGGGATTGAAGTTCAGATATAGATATGGCTGAGCATATAAGTGTGGAATCGTCTGCATATTGTATGCATGTAGCTTGGGCATTGCTAGGTAAAGGTCATTGATAAATATAGAAAACAGGAGAGGTCCTAATATGGACCCTTGAAGGACACCAAGGTTAATGGGCAGGTGGGTAGATAGAATGTTGTGCCAAAGCACAGCCTGTTGTCTGTTATCTAAGTAGAACTGGAACCATTTTATAGCTAGTGCATCTAGTGACAGGGATTTGAGGATATTTACAAGTATCTGGTGATTTACCATATTGAATGTTTTGGAAAGATCTATAAACAGTGCAGAGGAAAGCATATTGAGGTTATGTTTTTTGTTAATACAGTCAGTAAAGGAAAGGAGGGTAGTAGTAGTGCTGTGGGAAGGTCTGAAACCATGTTGACAGCTGGAAAGTAAATTATTTTGTATTACGTGGTCTAGCAATTGCCTGTGGATGCATTTTTTCATGATCTTTGCCAAGGGAGAAAGTAGGGCAATAGGATGGTAACTGGAGAGTTCAGTAGAGTTTCCACCCTTATGAACGGGGATAATATGGGAGACTTTCCAGATTCTAGGGATGTGTCCTTCACTGATGGTTCTATTGATGAGAATGGAAATGGGATAGGCAATGGGTTTGGCTGCTTTTTGTAGATATTCAGCAGGTAGTTTGTCTGCTGAAGGAGTGCATGGTTTCAGTTTTTGGATAAGGGTAAGAATATATATTGTTGGGACTGGTTGGAAGAGAAATGGAGGGGGTGAGATAATGTTAGAGTTAGATATAGTTAAGTTCTGAGTTGATAACTGACTGGCAAGATGGATTGACCTGGGTGAAATAATTGGTTAATACTCGCCCAGAACTGTTGTGGTTTATTATGTTGAGTCTGTTGGAATTTTAGGTAGTAGTTTTTTTTTGTCAAACAGTATAGATTTTTTAGTTTCATTTCTCAGCTGTCTGACATTTTGTTGGTCTACAGGGTTTTTAGTTAAACGAGATTTATTCCAGTATTTATTTCTGAGATTGATTTTTTACTTGGTTTCTTTTGAAAGCCATGGGGCAGATTTAGTTCTCATTCTGATAGAGCGGGTTGGTGCATGGTGCATGGTGGTCTAGTATGGCTAGGAAGTTAGAATTAAAGTAATTAACAGTTTCTCCAGTGTGAGGTATTTTAAGGGAGACCAGTTACATGCTCTTAGTTCTCTATGGAAGAGATAGGGTTTGAAGTTTTTCTTGGTTCTAATTGTCCTAAAAGTGGTTGGAATGGGTAGATTGGTTTTAAGCCTGATGATATAGATAAGTGAGTGATCACTTACATCATCAGGGAGGGTTCCAGCTTCATATGTTTGTGGATGATTTTTTATGAGAATCCAATCTAAAGTACTTTCTTTCTTATTAGGCTTGTTTATCTTGGTAGGGGAGGTAATGGTTTGAGAAAAAACAAATAGGTTAATATGGGTGATAGGGTGACTACTGCTACAACTCTTCCAATCAATGTTAAAATCACCTAGGATTATGGTTTCTTGGGGTGAGTTTTGAGATAACCAACAAAGGATATATTCTATGGTGGCAATGTTATTACCAGGAGGAAGATAGATACAGATAATATAAATGGATTTGAATGTGTTAAGTTGAAGCTTGGTAATAAGAATTCCAGCATTAGAGTCTTGAGGTGGTTTATAGTCGTAGGTAGTAATCTGTAACCCAAATTTAAATAGGATAGCTATCCCACCACCCTTCTTGGCTGCTAGGTCAAGTCATAAAATATTATAACCGGGTGGGATGACTTAATTGTCTTTAGTTACAGGTTTTGACCAAGTTTCTGTTAGACAAAGAATGTCAAAGTAGTGGACTTCCAAGAGAGCATAGAGTTGTGCAACTTTTTTATTAATGCCACGTACATTGAGGTGAGCTAATAAGAGTGAGTTTAGTGGTTTGGTAAGGGAATGAATAGTAGAGGGGTTGGGGTTGAGTGGTAGTAGCAGTTGTTGGGCCTGGGTTTGGGTGAATGTCCCCATCTTTTAAATAGAGGAGTAGTATTTGAAGTCTAGGATTTGGGAATTTACTATGTAGATTTAGAGAGTTTCTGGGATTGGGAGAGTTATATCTAATGTGAGCTACCATATAGTATTTTGCTAGTAGATAGCTGGGTGTAGATGTTATGTTAACATGGTTAGTGAAGATAGGTAGAAAAGGAGAGGTAGTTAGCTTATTGGGCTAGAGAAGGTGTGGATATAATGGGTGTTCATAGGAGGTTAGCAGGTAGGCTAAAGTTAAAGGTGGTAGAAGTGTGAATATGAGTAACCTCTGTAACTGGGCTGGAGTGGGTAGTGTATACATTTGGATGGGTAAGTTGTTAGGTTTCTGTTATAGGCACGGAGGTATACTAGGTGTGGAAAGGGAGAGGTGGAGGGTGTGGTGGGAGAGATAGGGAGTAGTATGTGAAAGGAGGGAATTGGAGTTAGCTGGCCAATGGTGAAGGTCTTTGTGATTGGTGGGAGAGGGAAGGGGTGTGGTTAGATAGTATAAGAGTAGGACCCAAGAGGGTGGGTGGGAATTGGGGGTAGGGTAGGGGAGCGCAGTGAGCCCACAGGGCGAACAGAGCAGGTAGAGACACGTGATGGAGAAGCTTGAGAAGAAACTATCAGCGATGCTGATTACTGAAGGTAAGTTAGGTAAGTCAGGAGTGGGAAAGATCAAAGATAAATCAGGATTGTATGAGAAAACAGGTGGGTATAGACAGCTGAAGTAAAGGGTAAAGTGAGAAAATTAAGAGCAAGTCTAGGACTTATGAAATGTAGTGTAAATAAAGAAGAATAACAGGGGGATAAGCAAGAGAAAGGAATGGATAAGGGTGCCACCTAGTGGGCAGATCTCGTATTGCAGGTAATTGTGTAAGGGAGCTAGCTGGATTAGAACTAGGGAAGGAGTGATAGCTAGTAAAAGGGTTTACTATAAAGTAGAAGAGGTGTGTTGGTTGCAGGGTAGATAGGAGGGGGAGGTAAAGGCTGCTGGATGTCCAGGCTCGGAGCATACTTTAGAACCCCTGAAACAATAGTAGATGTTAGTCAGCTTTACAAGCAGGACTTAGATAACCACATACTTTCTTGCTTCCTTGAGAGAGGGTGCAGGGAATATAAGGCTGTTAGATGAGACCGCAGGTATTTGGATAGGGCCCTTTGTCACCAGGTAGGTAGGTTCCTAGAGACTATGTCAGGAACAGCACAATGGAGAACAGGGTACTTAAGGGATAAAGAGAGACAAAAGTGGTGGAAAGAAACAAGAGTTAGCACATAGCAGGAAATTAAGGCAATTTAACAAAAAAGCATTACATGAAGACACAAATAAACAATTAGCTTATATACATTCCCTTATTTTTGATAGAAGCTATTAGAATCACATTTACGCTAGTAGTACTGTGACATTATAAAGTAGCAAGACACTGTTAATAGGCTCAGTAGGACAGCAGACCATGCATTGGCTTTAAGCAATAATTCAGACTTATAATGCATAAGAATAACTGTATTGCCATGTATTAAAACAAATGCATAGTAAATTGCAAGAGTCTAGGCTATAATCCCCAGGTATGAGTTAGGGCAGAGTAGCAGGCAAGCTCAGAATCCACCTTAAACAATGGTCCAGAAGGGAATCAGCACCTTCTTTAATACAACATTTGTACACCATTCCCCACTAATAACTCATTAATGCAGGCTTAGCATTTAACAAATTAAACATTCACTCACTAGGCATGTATGCCAATCATACGGGGCAAAGTGTTATCTTTAGTGCTATGCAGCACAGCACTCACTAGATACTGCTAGTTACCACAGCGTTTTTCATATTTCTGGTCCCTAAGACCGCTATCAGATATAGTAAAATGCAGAGAATATTATCTCTGTAGTTATTAGCATGAGAGCTGCTCAGGAAGGCTTTTGCAATTGGTAGACCGCTGCAAAACAATTACGGCCAGTACCCAGATTCACAGGACCTAATTGTGGTTGTAGTAGACTACAGAAAGCATACCTCTGTTTAAATTAGCTTTCAAACCACTAAAAAACCAGAGGCCTACTTGATGATATTTGACAAATAACTAGATAGTGTTAGCTATTAAGAGTCTGGGACTTTGCAGGGCTAGAGAATGGTTAAAAAAGTTCCTTGATGTTAACAAAAATTAACTATAATCTTTAAAGCATGATAGGCAGGGTATATTGCACAGGTTGAAAACTGAGAAACACTAATTAGACTCAGTTCCCTGTTTCACATGTAGAGAATGGCTTGAGAATAATATCAGCTTCAGCACGCTCAGCCTGGTTCTACATGGGTGGCGCAATTACAAATAGCTGTTCCAGGCTAAAAACAGACAATTGATCTTCAGTACGCTCAAAGTGGCTCCACGTGGGTGGTATGATGCTAAGTAGTCATTACAGGCTTAACAATTACTCGAAATGTAGCACAAACTGTGGTCGTTTCGGTTTTAAAACAATGAAACGAGTTTAAGCATGCTCTTTATAGGTGTAGAGACTAACACTCCAAAAGTATCATGAACCACAACAGTTTAAAGCAAGCATACTATATATATATATATATATATATATATATATATATATATATATATGTATATATGTAAGCATATATATCTATATATATATATATATATATATATATATATATATATATATATTACAAATATATATATATATTACAAATATATATATATCTATAGATATAACAGAGAACATAACAAATACATATATGACCACATGCACTGTTAATGGGGGTGAGGGGACCCAAGCAACATATGTCTTGTACGTACTGATGCCTCCCCCCCACAACCAAACAGGTCTGCCCTGCAATACAATACCAACTGTTTCAAATCCCATAACCAGGTCCTGACACAACATGGGCTCAAGAAGTTAACAGTAATCCATCCCACCTGTATGCTGTCAGGCTGGTATCAATAACATATCATGCAGCACAGTCTGGCGACCATAGGGAATGCACAATGTGGAAGCAATCAACATTCCTAAGATACATATAAGCAGACACATATATGTATATATATATATATATATATATATTATATATATATATATATATATATATATATATACATATATGCAACTACACATACACACACACAGATATGTATAGGAAGATACATATGTAGAGGGTGCATACTATCTGGAACAGCCAGTATGCCTGCAGTTGCCACCTTAGCAAATGGACACTGTATGAATCACACATACAAATGACAATTGTTGCCTGCAACATATACCCACAAAGAGGTCAAAGGATATAACACCACACACAGGTTTGCATACATGAGAAAGTTTTATTTGTGTACCATTACAGTAGTATATGTCATGTCATATAACTGTTTAGACTCTGAAATACATACAAACAGACTAATGAAACTGTCAAACAGATAAATTAACACAGTATTATGGAAAGGATTACATATGTTGCTGTCCAGGCCAAGGCCTTCAAGTAGTACAACAGTAAAGACAGACTGGGACACAGGATAACAATTAATCAACAGTAAGTAATGTAGATGTATAATCCAGCAGTCTCTATCTACACTCTGTACACAATCCCTAGGGGGTAAAGACCTTAGCTGACACAATGGGATGTATCTGTTACATAACAAGGCGTAACTGAAAGCATCCCAATCACACTGAGAAACAAAATAGTCTGTATGGCAGGAAGCAGTAGGCCTGCATTTACCCAAGGTGAATTGTATGGTAATGTACATCCGGATACCTTAAGGCAGCTTACCTCTTATACCCTAACATGTTATAACAACCTAGGTTAGTTATGGTGCACTGGTGCACCCCCCATAGACTGACATACAGGGTCATATATACCACTGTTACATACACTGACATCTGGACTACATAAGAGCACACATGTATTGTGTAGATGAAGCCGACACATATATGGACCCAACCCCACAATATGTGTGGGGGCCACAACAGCAGTGGAATGATGGCAGGAATGGCAGCATGACATACTCACAGGCCACTACATAACAACCCCTGACAGCATGTCATATGGACAAAGTCTGGTATGTAGGTGGAGAGCAGAGGCTGGAATACGGGCCCATAAGTGAAATAGTGTTGTCATACATTAAGCAAGTTTCTGGTGTTATAGGATAGTCTGCAACATACCCTTAGTCAGGAATATGAAGTCAGAAACACAAATGGATGTAGCCATTTACTGATAGCACTCAACACACACACAGCCAATGATATATATGGCAGAAGACCTGTGTGGTGGACAGGCAAAACATAACACGCACACCTCTGGCCATCGAGTGGATAGGCACACAGTTCAGAGCTATGCAGACAGATTGCAGTCCATGTTAAACTAGTATGTACACACAAACCCTGTAATACAGGTGCTATACAATGCATACAACAACAGTACTCACACTCTCTGTTTGTAGTTCCAGAACCTCATACAAATATGTAGCTGGTTTGAGTGTGCAAGTCCTCTTGTAAGAGGTATTGCTACCTGCTGTCTGTAACACTGCTGCCCACACACCGGAAGGATGTCCACCATATAGGAAAGGTAAAGGGACCATGCCCATATGATGTAGGGGTTTATAGTAGTGGGTTGCCATGACAGTGGTAATTGGAAGTACTACACAGCTGGCTGCATGCAGGTAGCAAGAGGGGGACACTGATTGATGCAGAGGCCATCACCTGATCATGTGCATCACCCACAAAAGTCATGATGCAATCTATTCCAGGCAGCTCAATCCATTTACTGGAGAGAGAGAGAGAGAGAGAGAGAGAGAGAGAGAGAGACGCAGAGAAATAAAGTGAAAGAGAAAAATAAACAAAAACATACAACAGCTCCTGAACTGCAACAACACCAGAAAATACAACGAATGAATCAGGAGAAGGAGTGAAAAAAAACTATCTCCTACAAAGATTCTATCCACAACAGACCTCATCCCCACAACAGGTATGTGAAGAATATATACATGTAATTGACTGTAGTACCTGGTCCATAATACTGGGGTAGATGATGTGGAATGATAAACATGTGCCATCAGGTGTTGCTGTTGCAATGGTCTTCAGCTGAACATCTGCTATGGATATTAGAGTCTGTCCCTGTGGGTAGTGGGCCATACCAGTCAACTGTGTAGAGCAGCACCGACTGACATGATGTATGCCAATATAGTGTGTGGTGTGTAATGGAAGGGATGTATATTACTGTGGCCAATAGTTGGTGGTGGAAGTAATGCCATAATAATGGACATGTGGATTCCCCAGCCCAACACTTGCAGGACACTCAGGTTAACATGTATTGTAGCATGCTGAAATGCCATAGGTATGTAATAGGGTTACCAGCAATCTGGCCCTATATATACCCCCTAATTTCAGGCTGTGTCCATATGTGGCACCTGTCTGTGTTGTAGCAAGGCAGAACAGTGCAGCTGTGTAGGAAGGAGTTTTGAGATTGTGGACCTGATGTCTGAATGTACCCCATATATAGGTATGTATATGTGTGTGTATATGCATATCTATATATATATATATATATATATATATATATATATATATATATAAACAAATATATACATCATATATATCTAAACATATATAGATATATATCTATATGCACATCTCTACATACATACACACACACACACACACACACACACACACACACACACACACACACACACACACACACACACACACGTATGTAAATACATGTCCCCTATATTGCCACCACAGTGCTGTATGCTATATGGGAGGGAACAGCACACATAGCAATACACATAGATATATACAGCTTTAAATGTGTGCAACACGGATGGGTTTTTTTACATGTAAACCCCTTGTTGGGACCACATTTCCCTTGTCTGTGAAGTAGGGAATGGGAATATGGGGAAGTATGGCAGGCATATTTGTGGAGGTGGTCTGGGTTGGTAGATATAGAGGACAGCCTACAGGGGTTATATATGACACATGTGTTGGTAAACACCCTGGATGGTGTGTGTGGTCTGTGATGTGGAAGCCCCATGGGCCCCAATATGGAAACAATGTGAACAAGCCACTCACCCATTGCTACTCACAACAACAGTCCACATTCCTGAAGGTGCCTGGCTTGGAGGCTGAGCAGGAAGAGCATGTGGACCCTGTGAATGTGTACTGGGTGCCTCAAGGTGATGTAGCACATCCCACATGTGTCTGTGGAGCCTGCTATTGAACAGACAATGATAGTGTCCACACAGGGAACATGGCTACAAGCACATAACACGAAGTGTGGTATAATACAATAAATGTCCCACTGGTAGGTAAGCTATAGCCATACCTATTGAGTTGTGTGTACAGTCTGTTGTCACTGATATGGTTGGGGGGGTGACAGAGATGTGTATTAAGAACTATGGTAACCTTGCTGTATGAGTTGCTCAGACCTGTTTCCATCTTTATGTCTTTCAGGCAAGATGTCACATGGACAGCTCCCTGCTTATTCAGCAGCTGAAAATGACATAGTGCTGAACTATCTCATCCAGCACTACCCTGTCCTATTTGGCCGGGCCACCCATGAGCAGCAGGAGTGGACCGCCCTGTAGAATGACCTAGTCCACAGGGTCAGTGATGTCAGATTGCATAACCGCAGTTATGAGCAGGTCCAGCATCATTGTTCTGACCTGCTTTGCAATGCCCATCAGCATACTGCTGCAGTCCGAGGGATCACCTCACAACAGGGGGGGGCCATGCCTTTCATCTGCCCTTAACACATGTTGAGGAGCTCCTCGCCAGCCTTGTGGCACCTGTCCATCTGCACAGACAACAACTACCAGACACCATTGTGGAGGTGGGTGCTACCCACACATCATCTGAGGAGAATGGAGGCAAGGACACAGGGCACATCAGTAGACCACTGTTGTATATGCATCCACATATATACAGGTAGATTATGCATATCTGACATGTCATATATATAGTTTGTTGCTGCATAGTAGTAATAAACAGATGTGCATAGGTGGTAGTATTGTGGGCATGTACTGCTGATATACTCTAATGTTGCACCCAACCTGTAGCAATACCATAGATGTGGCCACTGACTTCACATCTCTCACACTCTTATTTAGGTCCCTCTGGTATACAACCAAGGCAGCAGCCTGTAGCTGGTGAGTATGATCTATGTTGATGCTTGCCAATACACCAGGCATGTAATGGCTATGGTATATTCCATGCACACATCTAACACACCTACCCAGAATGCATGCCGTACATGTTCACATATTATTGCTGTTAAATGCACTGCATCTCAGTGGTGACCATGATGGGGTACTGGAGGGGTATGTCAGACACCTGCAAGATAACTAACATCCTGTCATTGTGAAATGCTTTTGCTTCCACAATTGTGTAGTACTTGTTATTGATATTACTGTTGCATTGCATATGTTGCTATATCATAGGTTCATAGGTTCATACTAGGCTATCTGCCCTAGGGCATTTATAAGCCTAGCCAGAATGTGTTTGGCTTTCACCACCCATTTTAAATTTATTTTGCTATGCCCTTTTTCGAGGTTAGTATACTGTGCCTCTGTCTAACAGTGACACAGAAGTGATACTCTGGGTAAACCTACGATCTCCCATCCACTCATCAAGATTCCTCTTGAAGAGAGTCAATGAGGGACTCTGCCTAACCTGGACTGGGATTTTATTCCAGAGTGAAGGGAGCCTTTGGGTTATAAATCTGTCCATCCAGCATGTCCTATTTATTTCAGTGCTGAGGTTCAAGTCTCTCGAGCGTGTAGCTCGATGGGATTTGGATTTTCTGAGGTGCAGCATGTCCATTAATTCCGGGTTGGACATGGCTTTATATGTCAGGCACAGATCGCCTCTGAACAGGCGGTATGCCACTGAGTAGAGCTGGAGTTTCTTTAACAGGGCAGCATATGGCATCTGTATGAATATTCATGTGTATGTACATGTAGACATATATCAAAATATGTATATGTATATATCCATATTCCTGTCATGTGTAAACATCACGGTTGTAATGTACATATACCTGATACATACAATGAGATACATCTGGGCAGGTGTACACAACCGTGATGCTTACACATGACAGGAATATGGATATATACATATACATATGTTGATATATGTCTACATGTACATACACATGAATATTCATACATATGTCTGTCTACACATCTGTATAGTGCACCATATATATGGCCATATGTAGATCTCTTTGTATATACACACATATATATATATATATATATAGATAGATATACCTATTTATGTTGATATATATGTATATTTTTATAACTGTATGTGCATAAATATCTAGTCAGATATAACTATTACTGGCGATATATGTAGATATCCATACGTATATGTGCATATGTATCTATATTTGTATATGTGTAGACATATATTGCTGTGTATATTCATCTATTTGAGTGTTTTATATATATATATATATATATATATATATATATATATATATATATATATATATATGTATATATATATATCTATATATGTCTATATATAGATATATATGTATCTCCATCTATTTATGTTGATATGTATATATTTATATAGATATATGAACAAAATATATATATATATATATATATATATATATATATATATATATAACATGGCCGAAATTGGGCTACTGTTGGCCGAAGGAGGAGAAGAGGCAGAAGGCATGGCTGAAGGCAGGAAGAGATGAGAAAGGCTAGGATTGTGGTAGCGAGGGTCGGAACTTTGAATGTTGGCAGTATGACTGATATAGGGAGAGATCTAGCTGATATGATGGACAGAAGGAAGGTTGGTATATTGTGTATGCAAGAGACCAGATGGAAGGGGAGTAAAGCTAGGTGTATCGGAGGTGGGTTCAAATTGTTTTATCATGGTGTGGATGGGAGGAGAAATGGCGTAGGAGTTATTCTGAAGGAACAGTATGCGAAGAGTGTTTTGGAGGCGAAAAGAGTGTCGGATAGATGGTGTAATGATGAATGTTGTTAGTGCATATGCTCCACAAGTTGGGTGTGCAATGGATGAGAAAGAAAAGTTTTGGAGTGAATTGGATGAAGTAGTGATGACTGTACCCAAGGGTGAGAGAGTGGTGATTGGAGCAGATTTCAATGGGCATGTTGGTGAAGAGAACAGAGGGGATGAGGAAGTGATGAGTAGGTATGGTGTTAAACAAAGGAATGCAGAAGGTCAGATGGTAGTGGATTTTGTGAAAAGGATGGACATGGCTGTGGTGAATACGTATTTTAACAAGAGGGAGGAGCATAGGGTGACATACAAGAGTGGAGGAAGATGCACACAGGTGTATTATATCTTATGTAGGAGGGCCAGTTTGAAGGAGATTGTAGACTGTAAAGTGGTGACTGGAGAAAGTGTAGTTAGGCAGCATAGGATGGTGGTTTGTAGGATGACGTTGGTGATCAAGAAGAGGAGGAGGAGTGTGAGGGCAGCACCAAGGATCAAATGGTGGAAATTGAAAAAGGTTAATTGTGAGGTGGAGTTCAGGGAAGAGTTAAGACAGGCACTGGGTGTCAGTGAAGAGTTACCAAATAGCTGGGTAACTACAGCAGAGCTAGTAAGGGAGATGGCTAGAAAGATGCTTGGTATCACATCGGGACAGAGGAAGGGCGACAAGGAGACATAGTGGTGGAATGAGGAAGTACAGAAGAGTATACAGGCAAAGAGGTTGGCAAAGAAGAAGTGGGATTGCCAGAGAGATGAAGAAAGTAGACAGGAGTATAAGGAGATGAGGTGCATGGCAAAGAGAGAGGTGGAAATGGCTACGGATAAGGCATATGAAGAGTTGTATGAAAGGTTGGACATTAAGGAGGGAGAAAAGGGCCTGTACCAATTGGCTAGACAGACGGACTGAGCTAGGAAAGATGTGCAGCAGGTAAAGGTGATAAAGGATAATGACGGAAACATACTCAAAAGCGAGGAGAGTGTGTTGAGGAGATGGAAAGAGTACTTTGAGGGGTTGATGAATGAAGAGAATGAGAGGGAGAGAAGGTTGGATGATGTAGGGATAGTGAATTGTGAAGTACAATGGATTAGCAAGGAGGAAGTAAGGATAGCTATGAAGAGAAGGAAGAATGGAAAGGCTGTTGGCCCAGATGACATACCTGTTGAAGCATGGAGGTGTTTAGGTAAAATGGCAGTGGAGTTTTTAACCAGATTGTTTAATGAAATCTTAGAGAGTGAGAGGATGCCTGAGGAATGGAGAAAACATGTTCTGGTACCGTTTTTTAAGAATAGGGATGATGTGCAGAGCTGTAGTAACTACACAGGGATTAAACTGATCAGTCACAGCATGGAGTTATGGGAAAGAGTAGTGGAAGCTAGGTTAAGAAGGGATGTGATGATTAGTGAACTGCAGTATGGTTTCATGCCAGGAAAGAGCACTACAGATGCAATGTTTGCTCTGAGAGTGTTGATGGAGTAGTACAGAGAATGTCAGAAGGAGGTGCATTGTGTTTTTGTAGACTTAGAGAAAGCATATGACAGAGTGCCTAGAGAGGAGTTGTGGTATTGTATGAGGAAGTCAGGAGTGTCAGAGAAGTATGTAAGAGTGGCACAGGATATGTACGAGGGTAGTGTGACAGCGGTGAGGTCTGCGGTGGGAGTAACGGATGCGTTTAAGGTGGAGGTGGGGTTACATCAAGGATCAGCTCTGAGCCCTGTCTTATTTGCAATGGTGATGGACAGGTTGACAGAAGAGATCAGACAGGAGTCCCCATGGACTATGATGTTTGCAGATTACATTGTGATCTGTAGTGAGAGTAGGGAACAAGTGGAGGAGACCCTGGAGAGATGGAGATATGCTCTAGAAAGAAGAGGAATTAAGGTCAGCAGGACTAAGACAGAATATATGTGTGTGAATGAGAGGGAGGATAGAAGAATGGTGAGGAATGCAAGGAGTAGAGGTGGTGAATGTGGATGAGTTTAAATACTTGGGGTCAATAATTCAGAGTAACGGTGAGTGTGGAAGAGAGGTGAAGAAGAGAGTACAGGCAGGATGGAGTGGGTGGAGAAGAGTGTCAGGAGTGATTTGTGACAGACGAGTACCTGTTAGAGTGAAAGGGAAGGTCTGCAAGAGGGTAGTGAGACCAGCTATGTTATATGGGTTGGAGACAGTGGCATTGACAAAAAGGCAGGAGTTTGAGCTGGATGTGGCAGAAAGATTTGCACTGGGTGTGACTAGGGTGGACAGGATTAGGAATAAGTATATTAGAGGGTCAGCCCAGGTTGGTAGGTTTGGAGACAAAGCCAGAGAGGCAAGATTACATTGGTTTGGACATGTGCTGAGGAGGGATGCTGAGTATATTGGGAAAAAGATGCTAAGGATGAAGCTACCAGGTAACAGGAAAAGAGGAGGGCCTAAGATAAAGTTTATGGATGTGGTGAGAGAGGACATGCAGGTGGTTGGTGTGACAGAGCAGGATGCAGAGAACAGGAAGAAATGGAAACAGGTGATCCACTGTGGCAACCCCTAACGGGAATAGCCGAAAGATGATGATATATATACATATATGTTCACCATTTGTCCAGAACATGGAGTGAAGTCCTACCTCAGCCCCAATAGTCCCAACCTCTTAGTGCAACGGGATGTCATGTATGTATTGCAGGCATATATGTAGACTGTTGCTACTGTAATAGGTGTTGTCTTAACAGATATGTTGTGTGTGGGAGGTCACATCTGCTTTTAACATGTGCACCATTGCCTACTGACAGACATCCTAAGGACATCATAGTACAGTACCACTGCTAGCACAGTAATGATCCTGTGGACTACAGCAGAGATATGACCAATATATGTGGACAGTCTGGAACTCTGTGGTCAGTCCAGAGGTGTACACATATCCCCTTCATGTGAGACATGTGGACCACCCCTCCCAATGATGGGTACATGGGTATATCATGTAAATACTGGACTACATATGCCCACACAGTTTATGCATGCACACACACCAGTCTGTCCTGACACATAATACCTGGTGGTTCAGGTGTCACATGGCCACATACTTCCCAGTATTTAGTGACATACATTTGTACAGAAACCCACTGCTTTGTCAGAAATACACAACAGTTATGGTGGCCTGGCAGCAGTACATCTTGCAAATAACTGGACATATCATCACACTGGGTAATTACACTAGGCTGCTAGGCACAAAGCACTGTGCAAATTACAGGCAGACTGCCATAACACTGGACTACATTTTGTATGAGGGAACACACATTTACTGCGATTATAGCGGGCTCTACACGCATGTTGCAGCACAGAGTAACAGACACCTGTGTGGAAGTGCATACCCACAACCAATGTAAACACAGCCACAGCCACATATGGTACACACACTTAATATGACACTATGTGGACTGTCTGATAAACACCATCCTCATATGTGCCACTCACACACTGACCCTACATACACTGGGTCATGGCACTGTGTGGTCCTAAGGCTGTCTGTGGTATGGGACACATGTGTGACTGGCCCTACAGACATGTGAGCCAATAGGGTACCATACAATGGAGCAGCATATAACATCAAATAGAACAGGACCAACAACAATGGCATCTACCACAGTCTGTGCACAGCGCAAGGTACGTATGCACAATACACATACTGTCGACAATCACCCTAGTTACACAGACCCCAGTACTGTACACACAACCACAGAATAGCCAAGCTATGTCCTCAGAAACAACATCTAATATACATAACATGTCTAGCAGCCTGATATCTGACTGGCTTGTTATCAGGTATGATGTCAATAAATAATGGTGTACAAGACATATGCACCTCTTACAGCATGACATATGTACAAAGGTTGATAGACTTGTGGCTGTAGCTATGAACACTGCCCCAATATTGGCATGTTGCTGTGATCACCTCATACATTTACTGTCATACCAAGGTTTGTTGTGACATATGTCCTATGAGGGATATGAAGTCAGTAACTCTCATGGCTGTCACCATGTACTGACTGCAATCCTCATACTATGCTTCTGCAGTTTTCAGATAGGTGTTCTGTGAGTACACAAGAAACAAAAGGCTCCACACACTGCTCAGTCTGCAGATGACCCTACAGATGGGGGTTTCCTCAAAAATATAGCACTGTCATGACAGATATTAAAACATGTAGACCAGCCATATCCACACACACCCTGTTAAACCGACATTACTCCAAATGCAGAATAGCAACACTTACATTCTGTAGTCATGCCAGGCACATCCCCCTCCTGTGTGTTGGCCTCTTTCCACAGTGTATGTTGTTAGAGGTAAATCTCAAATCCATCTCTGATGCTGTTTGCAAAACACCAGATCTAGGTCCAGCTCACAGTGAATGGAAACGCCCAACACTAACATGATGTTCCTAGATATTGGAATGTGTTTCCATGCAATTGGCTATGGAAATGTTACCACAGCTGTTCCACATGCAATCAGGTAGAGAAGGGCTGCAATTTTTGTAGAGGTCATCAGCTGATCATGAGCATCACTTACAAAACAGAAACTGCTGCCTAAGCAAAGCAGGTGCAGTTCTCCACATCCAACAGAGAGGAAGTAAAAGAGACAGACAGAGAAAAAGTAAGTCAGTGAAGGGGTGGGAGAGTAACACCTAAGCATGTTTGTGTCACACACCTACCAATACAGGGTTTCAAACCCCTGACTGATTATGTATTGCCATCACATGTCTATGCAGTTATTGCATGCGCAACATAGCTTACATGTTGAGGAGCTGTCCAAACGTATATGTGATGGTGAGTGATATCTGCAACAGTGATATGGTAGCGATATAGTAGGTGTAGTACATTTGCCGGTCCACATGAACAGGTGTCAGTGTCAACACAGCCACACTCTCTCAGGGACTCGCACACATTGACACACTTGGCAGGGTCAGCAATACACTTCCTAACTAGTTAGTTTGCCACAATACAGTAATGTGCTGGTATCACATGCCCCATAGGGGTTATCCAGAGATTATATGGGCAAAGGGTATGTGAAGGTGTCTGACATCAGACAACATGCTTCAGTATGTCAATGGGAGTTGCAGTGAGTGTGAATGTGGTCGAAAGCATCATACACCACACACACACACACACACACACACACACACACACACACACACACACACACACACACACACACACACACACACACACACACACACACACAGGGTGCCAGTACTGACATGCATGGAATGCACTGCTTCATGGGTGTATAGTACTTGACTGTGGCAAAAGACTATACAAGGCTAGATGAAAGACATACCTTGGCATCAGGCTACATGGCAATGGTCTGCAGGGTGGCTCAGGGGTGTAGTGTCTGAATTGGCCCACACAGGTGGGTATTGTATTCACCATCTAGTCACCTGGGTAAGTATTGTGTGTGGCCATTGCTGTGCAATGCTTGCCATTTATGTGTTCTTTAGTCCATGACATGGGCAGTGTCTGGGATGTGCACACATACGTCCCACATGCATGTACAGTGACATGGGGAACTGTACCTGGGGTGTGTGTCCCATGTTGTATACACATATTGTTATCATCAGATGTGCCAGCCTGGCCTCATGTGGCAGGAACTGGTAATGGACAGCAGGTTGACCCTGCACCTACATTGATAGCATAATACAGGTAGTCCCTGGTGTCAGTAGCATCTGTTCATACAGAGCATGTGTTTAAGACATGGTATGTCCTTTGTGGGTCACATTTGATGGCACCACAGGTGTTGCAGGCATCCAGTGGGGAACATAGTGAAGGTGCACTGTCTGCATGTGCTTGCCTATTGTACTGATGGACAGGGTGCCATGTCCCTTAAAGTTCACTGCAATCACACCATGGGCAATATGCAGGGTACTACCAAAAAAAGCAGTTATTGCCCAGGCAAGTGTGTTTGTGTATGAGACATGGGTTGAGGGTGTTCTCTCGGTAATACAAGGGTTGCTAACTTTGTTCACCAGGCCTTGATGTCACATGTAGGGGTATGGATTGGCACCCCAGCCTCTCGGCTATTTCACATCTGTTATCCTTGTAAGGTGGACATTGTGACACATAATAGGGCCACCATATAAGAAATTTGCAAAACCCACTCCACAATGAGTCTGGTTGTTACACACTCACAGCCACCTCCACATAAGATACAAATGACAAACACAGTCACACACACGCATGCATACACACACACACACACACACACACACACACACACACACACACACACACACACACACACACACACACACACACACACACACACAATCACACACAGTTGCTATGTCTGGAATTAGAACTCCTACCTAACTAGTTTATTACACTACAGCATTACGCAGTTATAGGATGTGCCATGGTGATTATTGGAGGTCTCTTTCCCCAAAGGTGTGTTTCACTGAGAATGACATCAGCAGACTTGCCAAAGAAGTTCAGTGGAGGTTGTAGTGATTGAATGGCCTCAAAAGCATTGCACCCTGCACAGACAAAGAAACACACACACGAACATCCACACTTGCCATGTCTGGGAATAGAACCCCTACCAAAGTAGTATACAACACTACAACATTACACTGTTATAGGATGCAACACAGAGATTACTGGGTTACTCCCTTATCAAAGGTGTATTTCACAGTGAATGACATCAGCAGGCTTGAGAAGGTAAGGCATTTGAATTGTACTGAGTGTGACGAGCCTAAAAAGCATTACTCCCTACACAGACAGAAACACACATACACACACACAGTTGCCATGTCTGGGATTAGAACCCCTTACCTAACTAGTTTATCACACTACAGCATTGTGCCATCATAGTACACGCCACAGAGATTACTGGCCTACTCTTTTCCCAAAGGTGTATTTCAAACCGAATTACATTAGCAGCCTTGCCAAAGTAAGTAAATTGAAATGTAGTGAGTGTGACTAGCTTAAAATGCATTGCTCCCTACAAAGACATACACACACAAATGCCACATTTGGGATTAGAGCTCCTACCTAACTAGTTTATCACACTACAGTATTACGCAGTTATAGGATGCACCACAGAGATTAGTTGGCTACTTTTTTCCCAAAGGTGTATTTCAAAGTGAATGACATCAGCAGGCTTGTCATAGTAGGGCTATTAGGATCGCAGTGTGTGTGCATGGGCCATAACCCATTAATCTAGAGGTAGACACACCACATTCAGGCACACGCAGGTTTATATTCCACAGGTATGTGTATACAACTGCTAGATGACTACTGCCTTTTACAGTCATGTTGCACAGCTAGCGCTTGCACTAACAGAGCCTTTAATGCTGAGGGATACCAGTGGCTAATTTTGACAGTGAGTGATGTTTACACATCATGTGGTTGTAGCCATTTGGATGTGTGCTGAGTGAGACAGGCCTCATGATGGAAAGCTCTTTGTTACTGTCACTCTCTTACACACATCTATGTATGTGTACTTTTGTCAAATAATAGTGTGTTGTCCTTGGATATATGTGTGTATTCCTATCCAATGTGTGTGCAAAGCATGACTGGTGCATACTGAGGAATGTATGCACTAACATCTGCAATTGTCAGATATGTATGGTCCACTGATTTTGGCAGACATGGGCTTCATTTGTTTAAGAGTGTGTGAGCATGCCCAGTATGACCTTTCAGTATGTTGTTGTCTGACATTGCCTTCATTTCTCTAATTGTGTGAGCATGCCCAGTATGCCCTTCTGTACTGAATGTGGAGATCCATTCCAGGTAGTTTGTACTCCAGTGCAGACCTTTGTGTTCTACACCTACAGCTAGCAAACTGTTACTGCAGGATATCTGTAGATCAGTTGGCAGTGTGGGGTCAAACTGTGCAAGGGATAGTGTGTACTGTAGGTGATTGTGTCTGTGTGCTTCTGCTACATGGTACTGGTGTTAGCAGGGATTTTCAGACATGTGTCCTGTTACACACTGTGATGTTTAATGTCCTCAAGTACTGTCAGGTGGACATTTTTGCTCACAGTGATGCCCTGGATAAGACTGGGTGAATACAGCTGTGTCCAGTATTGTGGTCAAACGCCTACATAGTTATGGCAAGTTATGCCATTCTGGAGGGGGTGCTGTAGACACTTGCTGCTGGGTCTGTGTATCCAGTTCAGCACTTTGGTCCAGTGATGGCAGAGGATCCCATATTTGTACATAAATCAACGTGACAGTATGGCCTTATCTTGTTGTGTCAAAACGTCACAGCTGTACAGATTCACACAGGTTACCCAGCGGCAGGGGTCATACTTCAGGACATTACACCTATTGTGGTGTACAGGCAGGTTTGTAGCCACCCATTTTTGTGTTTTAAGCCAGGGATAGTATGTGCACATGGCTGTGTGTTGGACTTTGCACATTCCATGCTGCCTATACTCCCCCCCCATTATTATATCTTCTTCCATACATCATGAATACATTATCTGATACTTTCCCTATAGTTATCACCTCATCACAGCTGTGTTTTGGTGTTGGTCCACAGTTCATGCAGTGGGACATGGTGGACATGTTACTGTGGTTTGTCCACATGGTCTTGCATATAACTTATGTGGAGTGTGTTATGTTGTTATTTGGGTGTCCATGACATAACATACACTGGCAGTACGGGTGAGATGCGGCCTTTGGTGGTGATGTAGGCCAGCTGTAGCAGGCTGTTGCATTCTGTCAGTCCTACAGTCCCAGACTGCATACAGTATATTCCCCTGGGGTGACAGGGTAGGTGTGCTAGGTGTTCATGAAAATACTTTCTTTCAGTATTGATTGGGTTGTGTGGATGCTGGCAGGGTACTGCTTACAGCTAGGGACACACCTGCATGGGACACCTGCACTGCATGCTGCATTCTTTCGCTATTGCCATGCACAGGTGGGGGTCATATTGTACCCATTCCCAACAGCAGGGATATGACTGGAGAGGTATGTGTGGGTGATGTTTGGGTGAGCTGGGTGCATGTGTGCTATGGACACTACTTGCATCTGACTCACAGATATGCATGGAGTATTCCCGTTATGCTGGCTCGTGCAGGGACATCAGCCATTTCCCAATGCATCAGTCCTATCACCTTTGTGATCTGCAAGTGTTCGGCCAGATGACATCGGTATTCCCTTCTACAAGGCCAGATAATGCGATGCATACCTGTATGTAAAGTTCCAAAGGTGTGTCCATTTCACAGTTGCACATTATATACTGTATGTCTGGGGTACTTTTCCCTGTGTACTTCTTGTATATTTAGTCCAACAGTCATGCCATGTCCAACTTTTAGATAGTGACACATATTGCCGCCATACATTTACAATGGCTTACTGCTAGCATGTGTTATACTGGGAGCATTGTCTCTGGCACTGCAGTTGTGAGGACTTGGCCCTGTCATTGGCAGTAGTGGGCAATGGCCACCAGTTCAAACCTCAACATTTTATTTATTTATTTATTTTTATTTTTATTTATTTTACATTTGTTGACCGGGCTAGTCTAACTGGATATATGTCCGTTTTCAATAGAGGCCCGGGGAGATAAGCTCTGAGGAAACAAACAAAATCACATATACAAAAAATAATGTATACAATGAACATTGCAGGTGCAGTACAGAGAATAATCAAAGAGGTCATTCGTTCATAACATAGTGCAAAATATACAGATACAATTAGTACAATACAAAATGTAGTTGCAATGCATAATAAAGAAGAAGATGGCAGCTGAATTATACAATATATTAGCATACAAGTAGTCATAAAGAAAAGGTAGGAGCTGAAATTATACAATATATTAATAACAGTAGTCTCCTTAATGAGATTCTGAAGATGTAAGTAATAGTATAGAAGGACAAGGTAAGTTGTTATTAAGAAAAGGAACATGATTACTGAGAAGAGCAGGATAGGTTGAACCAAGTAAAAAGAGCTAGTCGATCAGTCAGGTTTAGTACAGGGGCACAACCAGTGTGTTCTCAGGAAAATTTCAATTTGGTTTTAAAGAGTGATATAGAGGGAAGAGAGTAAAGTTCGTTAGGAAGAAGGTTCCACGATTTTCCAACAGTATTAGAGAAAAAGAGAGTCCTCAGCCCTGTTGTTTGATTTACAAATATTTACAAGAAGTTTATGTGATGATCATAAGGTCTTTAGATTGTTGTAGGGGGTAATGAGGGTAGATAGTATAGGGGTATTGGTAGGTTGGTAAAGGGTTTTATGGGCAATGGTCAGTTGGTGGAATTTAAGCTGATTTTGTAATTCAAGCCATCCTAGCTGCTTTAGATTAAAACAGTGGTGGGTTCTGAAAGGGTTACCTGTAGCAAATCTGGCTATATTATTGTAGGAATTTTCCATTTTATTAAGGTTGTTTTTAGAGAGATTAGTATATATGGGTGAGGCATAGAGGAGAGTAGAAATTAGATGGGTGTGAGCAATAGTTATTCTAGCTGCAGGAGAGAGGAAGGGTTTGATCTTGTAGAGAGAGCCTAGTTTTCTATTAACAGATTTTAGACTATTGTTAATATGGGTGTCAAAGTTAAGGCTGTTATCTATGGTGATACCTAGTAGTTTGGTAGTTGGATCTGGGGATATGAAAGTACCATTATTGGATGGTACTGTAAAGTCTATTGGGGGGGACTTACAAGTAGGAGTAAAAAGGAGGAGTTTAGTTTTTTTGGGTTTCAGAGGGAGACGGCACTGTGTAAACCATTGTTCAACTGTGTTAAACACGTTTTGGGTAAGGGAGTGAAGTTCAGATATAGATGTGGCTGAGCATATAAGTGTAGAATCATCTGCATATTGTATGCATGTAGCTTGGGGGATTGCTAGGTGAAGGTCATTGATAAATATAGAAAACAGGAGAGGTCCTAATATGGACCCTTGAGGAACACCAGTGTTAATGGGCAGATGGGTAGATAGAATGTTATGCCAAAGTACAGCCTGTTGTCTGTTATCTAAGTAGGACTGGAACCATTTTATAGCTAGTGCATCTAGTGACAGGGATTTGAGGATATTTATAAGTATCTGGTGGTTTACCATATCAAATGCCTTAGACAGATCTATAAACAGTGCAGAGGAAAGCATATTGAGGTTACATTTTTTGTTAATACAGTCAGTAAAGGAAAGGAGGGCAGTAGTAGTGCTGTGGGAAGGCCTGAAACCATGTTGAGAGTTTGAAAGTAAGTTATTTTGGATTAGGTGGTCTAGCAATTGTCTGTGGATGCATTTTTCCATGATCTTTGCTAAGGGAGAAAAGAGAGCTATGGGATGGTAATTGGAGAGTTCAGTAGAGTTCCCACCCTTGTGAAGGGGGATAATATGGGATACTTTCCAGATTTTAGGGATGTGTCCCTCACTGATGGTTATATTGATGAGAATGGAAATGGGATAGGCGATAGATTTGGCTGCCTTTTGTAGATATTCAGCAGGTAGTTGGTCTGCTGAAGGATTGCACAGTTTCAGTTTTTGGACAAGGGTAAGAATATATGTTGTTGGGACTGGTTGTAAGGGAAATGGAGGGGACGGGTTAGAGTTAGAGTTGGATATAGTTAAGTTCTGAGTAGATAACTGACTGGCAAGAGTTTGAATGGCCTCATTGAAAAAGGTATTAACGACATTAGCAGTCTGCTTGGGATTCTCCTGGTCTGGTCTGTGCCTTGTGGGTTTGGTGTGATGGTTTGACCTGGGTGTAATAATTGATTAATACTGGCCCAGAACTTTTGTGGTTTATTATGGTGAGTCTGCTGGAATTGTAGGTAATAGTTTCTTTTGTCAGACATATAGCTTTTTTAGTTTAATTTCTCAGCTGTCTGAAGTTTTGTTGGTCTACTGGGTTTTTAGTTAAGCAAGTTTTATTCCAGTATTTATTTCTGAGATGGATTTTTTGCCTGGTTTCTTTTGAAAGCCATGGGGCAGATTTATTTCTCATTCTAATAGAGCGGGTTGGTGCATGGTGGTCTAGTATGGCTAGGAAGTTAGAATTAAAGTAATTAACAGCTTCCCCCAGTGTGGGGTATTTTAAGGGAGACCAGTTTTCTGCTCTTAGTTCTCACTAGAAGAGATCAGGTTGATGTTTTTCTTGGTTCTAATTGTCTTATATGGTTGGATTAGGTAGATTGGATTTAAGCCTGATGATGTAGATTAGTGAGTGATCACTTACATCATCAGGGAGGGTTCCAGCTTCATATGTCTGGGGATGATTATTTATGAGAATTCAATCTAAGGTACTTTCTTTCTTATTAGACTTGTTTATCCTTGTAGGGGAGGTAATGGTTTGAGAAAACCCAAAAAGGTTAATATGGCTGGTAGGGTGGCTAATGCTACAACACTTCCAATCAATGTTAAAATCACCTAGGATTATGTTTTCTTGGGATAAATTTTGGGATAACCAAAGAAAGGATATTTTCTATGGTGGCAATGTTATTACCAGGAGGAAGATAGATACAGATAATATAGATGGATATGAATGTGTTAAGTTGAAGCTTGGTAATAAGAATTTCAGCGCTGGAGTCTTGAGATGGTTTATAGTCGTAGGTAGTAATCTGTAACCCAGATTTAAATAGGATAGCTACACCACCACCCTTTTTGGTTGCACAGTCAAGTTCCAAAATATTATAACTGGGTGGGATGACTTCATTGTTTTTAGTTACAGGCTTTAACCAAGTTTCTGTTAAACAAAGAATGTTAAAGGAGTAGACTTCCAAGAGAGCATGGAGTTGTGCAACTTTGTTATTAATGCTGCATATGTTGAGGTGAGCTAATAGGAGTGAATTAGGGTGTTTGATAAGGGAATGGATAGTAGAGGGGTTGGGGTTGAGTGGTAGTAGCAGTTGTTGGGCCTGTGTTTGGGTGATTGCCTCCATCTTTTAAAGAGAAGAGTAGTGTTTGAAGTCTAGGATTTGGGAATTTACTATATAGATGTAGAGATTTTCTGAGACTGGGAGAGCCATATCTAGTGTGGGCTATCCTATGGTATTTTGCTAGTAGATAGCTGGGTGTAGATGTTATGTTAACATGGTTAGTGAAAATAGGTAGAGAAGGAGGGGTAGATAGCTTATTGAGGTAGGGAAGGTGTGGATATAATGGCTGTTCATAGGAGGTTAGCAGGTAAACTAAAGTTAGAGGTGGTAGAAGTGTAAGTATGAGTAACCTCTGTAAGAAGACTGGGGTGGGTAGCTTATACATCTGGAAGGGTAAGTTGTTAGGTTGCTGTTATAGGCTCAAGGTATGCTAGGTGTGGAAAGGAATAGGTTGAGGGTGTGGTGGGAGAGATAGGGAGTGGTAAGTGAAAGGAGGGAATTGGAGTTAAGTGGCCAATGGTGAAGGGTTTGTGACTGGTGGAAAAGGGAAGGGGTGTGGTTAGATGGTATAAGAGTAGGAACTCTGGGGGTGGGTAAGATTTGGGGGTAGGGTAGGGGAGCAGAGTGAGCCCGCAGGGCGAACGGAGCAGGTAGAGACAAGTAAAGGAGAAGCTAGAGAAGAAACTATCATCAATGCTAGTAAATGAAGGAAAGTTAGGCAAGTCAGGAGTGGGAAAGATCAGAGATAAAACAGAAGTCTATGAGAAAAAAAGCTGGTGGGTGTAGACAGTTGAAGTGAAGGGTAAGTGAGAAAATAAGAGCAGGTCTAGGACTTAAGAGATGTATTGTAATTACAGAAGAAATACAGAGGGATAAGCAGGAGATAAAGGATGTGTGCCACCTAGTGGGCAGATCTAGTATTGCAGGTTAGTATGTAAGGGAGCTAGCTGGTTCAGAACTAGGGATGGAGTGAAAGCTAGTAAAGGGGGTTATTATAAAGTAGAAGAGGTTTGTTGGATACAGGGTAGATAGAAGGCGGGTAAAGGCTGCTGGCTCTTCAGGCTCGTAGTGTACTTTAGAACCTCTGAAGCAATAGTAGACAACAGTCAGTTTTACAAGCAGGACTTAGACAACCACATACTTTCTTGCTTACTTGAGAGAGGGTGCAGGGAAAATAAGGCTGTTAGATGAGGCCGTAGGTATTTCAATAGGGTCCTTTGTCACTAGGTAGGTAGGTTCTTAGAAACTATATCAGGAACAGTGCAATGGGAAGCAGGGTACTTTAGGGAGAAAGAGAGACAAACGTGGAGTAGAGAAAAAAGAGTTTGCACATAGCAGGCAGTTATGACAATTAAACAAACAAAAAAGCTTTACATGAAGACACAATTAATAAAGTAACTTATATTCATGCCTTATTTTTGAAAGAAGCTATTGGAATCACTTTTAAGCTGGTAGTATTGTGACATTATAAAGTAGTCTAAACAATCATTTAGAGGAACTCTGAATCGGGTTTACTGAAATTGGGAGCAAGCAAAAACACAAACATAAGCTTCTAATATCCAAATATAAACTATATCAGCAAAAATAAAAAATAACTGGAAAGCTAGCTTAGAGAGAAATTACTGTATTACCCTTTGCAGGGACAGTGAGTTTACAGTGTGGAATACAACAGTGAAAAAAAGAAAAATAATACTATCACTTACTAGAGATGCTACACATGGAGGGGCTTTCAGCTGCAATTAGAGCAAATATGGCATCCAGGGTTTTTAAAATCTTTGGTGTGTTGTACGTGAGCAATTACTTGGGGGGTGGGGGAAGGGAGGGAAACTTTCAATTGGAATTTAAAGTAGCAGGGGAGAATCCAAGGGACTCTGCTAAACCTAGCTAATTATCAAGGACAGCCAAGGAAATAAGGTAAACATACAGGCACCCTTGTTCAAGTACTGGAAGGTTTCTCCAAGAAAAACTATGTGTAGGAATACACCACAGGTGGAAGTTGTATGCTGCTTACTAGTCTGTAAAGGCAAATTTTATTCTCTTTTATATTTGTATTCCCCTTTGCTTGTTGTTTGCTGCACACAATGTAGCTAAAGATAAAAGCAGCTGGAGACTTTGCACCTCTGTTTGGTGTTTAGTGAAGAACAAGTATTGAGGAGGAGGGACTGAACGCTATGACTATTGAGAGGGGATAAATACCTTCACGTATAACAAATTATCAACAGTGAAATGGAATGAAAGGGGTGGGGGTGGGCTAAGAGGAAGAAGGTTTGCAGCTATTGCCCCTGGGGTATGCACTCTAGCTGACTGTAACAGATTTTAACAAGGTATAACAGTAGTTACAAAAGCTGGCACCTACACTACACAGGCGGAAACAACAAGGTTCATGGAGTTACAACAGGGGCTGCAGTCTATTTTTGGATGATTGCTGGTTAGAATTTTCTTTGCTTTTAGCTGGAGTGAGAGGATTCCTTGCTCACGCAAGTGGGGGGGGCCCCAAAGTGATCAGGTCCTCAGTGGCTACTACACAAGCGGCAACAACAAGGTTCCTGGAGTTAAGCCAGGGGCTGCAATCTATTTTTGGATGATTGCTGGTTAGAGTTTTCTTTGCTGTTTGCTGGAGTGAGAGGATTCCTTGCTCACACAAGTGGGGGGGGTCCCAAAGTGATCAGGTCATCAGTGGCTTAGAGATGCTACACCTGGAGGGCTTTCAGCTGCAATTGAATGAACATGCATACATACTGACCACTTTCACACAATATGAAACACACACCAATCTAACACATGTATACCTGCATATTGTACAAATGCTGCAATCTATCCTGCTACTGTGGCCTCCTCCGGTCCTCTGTGCTCCGCTGGTAATATACCTACACATACAAGTTATTACATGTCTACATTGGATTGAAGGGAGAACACACCTGACTGTTACTACATTTCTACATAGGATGGGGGTCACACCTGACTGTTACTACATTTCTACTTAGGATTGAGGGAGGCACATCTGACTGTTTCTACATTTCTACATAGGATTGGAGGGGGGCACACCTGACTGTTACTACATTTCTACTTTAAATGGGGGGGGCACGTGACTGTTTCTTCAATTCTATATAGGATTGGGGGGCATACCTGACTGCAACTAAATTTCTACTTTGGATGGGGGGGCACACCTGACCGTTTTTTCATTTCTACATAGGATTGGAGAGCACACCTGACTGTTTCTTCATTTCTACATAGGATTGGGGGCACACCTGACTGTTACTACATTTCTACTTAGGATGGGGGGGCACATCTGACTATTTCTGCATTTCTACATAGGATTGGGGCAGCACACCTGACTGTTTCTACATTTCTACACAGGATTGGGGAGGGGGCACACCTGACTGTTTCTACATTTCTACACAGGATTGGGGAAGGGGAGCACCTGACTGTTTCTACATTCCTACACAGGATTGGGGAGGCACACCTGACTGTTTCTACATTTCTACATAGGATTGGCAGGGGGCACACCTGACACTTGTACACATTTTCTATGACTGTACTGGTATGTCAGGTACTCCATTTCATTCCAGATTCTAACCTATCATGCTGACTAGAGGCATATCAGTGTACTGCATGTCTTAGGTTTGATTGACCTACATATCAGTTTCTGACTTCCTACCCTTCAGAACTAACATCCCACTGCCTGACCTGATGTAGTCTGTCTGTGTAGGCCTTGGGGGGGGGGGGTTACCCATAGGCATCATTCAGAGGACTTAGCACAGCCTTTGTTTGTGTTTGCCTACACCCGTCCTGCTGGCTGAGACTGTTGTTGGGTATGTGAACCTCCCTGACTGGCATGTGTGTGTGTCATATGGACACACATGTGGCCTAGCACATTTCCTGCAGTGGGTTTTGTCACCATGTGCAGTACTGGCTAATATGGTGATACCAATATTTGTTACAGATCTCATGCTGCCACTATAGGCGTCTACTATCTGCTGACATCCCATTCAGCCACCTGATTCCCTTGCATGCTCGCATCCATACTATAGATACAAATAACAACATGTACTACTCCACTTGGCAATTGGTAAGGAGAGTGACTTACCTTGTGGGTGTGCCAGTATTGAGGATGGTGTTGGAGGGCTGCCTAAGTTGGATGCACATAGTGCACTCCGTATACATAGTTGAGCACAGGTAGTGTCACGTTTGGCATCCCTTTTACTGTATGTGTGAATCAGAGAGTGGTGTCATTCCCTGGGTCCCTACTGTGTTAGTGTATGTGCTATGCGTTGCCTCTTTGCCAAGGCCAGGGCAAGTCCCTCGCTCTCTCTTTCTCTCTCTTGTTATTACAGTAATTGAAGTCACTTCTCTTGCAAATTATTAGCGATGATAGTGGATGAGAATCTTAAATTGTATCTGTATATACAAAATTGCATAAGAAATATTCATCAAAAACTAAGGATGCTTTATAGAACCAAAAACTTTCTCACCAATGCAACTAAAGCCACACTTCTTTCTACCTATCTCCTTCCAGCACTTCTTTATTGTGCTCCCATCCTTACTTACCTTAAGGCATCACAAAAATCAAAGCTTGAGCAATGCTATAACAAAGTTGTAAAATTTGTAGCAAATACCCCATTTCAGAACACACCATTGTATAGCACTAAAAACAGTAACTTGGTCAGAACTGCCCAATTAACTAACATAATACATAGCTTCTTGCCACATTTAAAATTATCCAGCATCCATCTGCCTGTCCACTAAATAGCATTCTACACAATTATGTTCCCAGTAAGTCAGTATGAGCCATGACCAAAAACTCATTTCTGTTTACAAACCTATCAGATTTTATTGGGTATTGTCTGTATTCGCACCCTGTTGCTAAGACCTGGAACTCCTTACCTACATCCATCAGATCAATACCATCCATCCCATCCTTCAAAACCATTCTGAAATGCTTCCTAGCCAAAATATCTGTCTGGTCTTTTCCAAAACCAGGATAAATTATATTCCTAAATATGAACTAATACCTATCCATACCTTAACCTCCTTGCTCTCCCTTCTACACTCACTTCCTTACTTCTAGCAAATTCTCTCCCCCGGCTTTCTCTCTAAACATACCATAAACCCACTTTTCTCTTACTTCATATTGCAATTCCTATTTGTATTGTACTACCTTATATTTAATTTCTCTATAAACTGGCTAAAATTTCTCTATTAAATCATTGTCATGTAACTTGAATCTATTCGTAACCAATGTGTTCATATTATATCTAGTTTAGTATAATTATTTAAACTATAGTCATTTTTTACATTATTTTTAAAGATTGTAAAATTATTGCTATAAAAATGTTTTGTAATACTTTGCAACTTTTCTCCCTGTGCCTCCAATAAATAATATATAAATTGTGCTCTTTTCCCTATTTATTCTCCTAAATCATGCACCTGCCATCAGTCATACACATTCAAGTGTGACTGTCACACAGTTAGCAGCACAGCAAAACATCATACTGCATAGGTGCATATGTATTTCTACATTTCAATTTGACTGGTATGCAGCCCCACCTTGTTTGTCCATTTTTTATTGCCCACATTGTAGATCCTGCTGTCTGTGTACCTCACCTCTAATTTATGTTTTTTTCCCAACCAGTGCCAGCCATGTCTTGTGATATCTGTATATGTTTATACTTGCTGTTTTGCACATCTCCTCATTTGCCCGTTTTTTCCTTTTCTACTGTTCTCCTAAAAAAAAAAAAAAAAAAAAAAAAAAAAAGGCATCTACTCTCATAAAAAAAAAAAAAAAAAAAAAAAAAGAAAATCGCCCATGCTCCTTAGACTTTCCTGTTCCAACAGACCTCTTATGTCTGCCTGTTCTTACACATACTCTACATGTGCTTTTCTATCTCCTTATTTCTTTGGGTGTGTGCATTGCATTACTCATGCTCCCCACATATCACTCACCCATTGTTAGCTACTGTTAGCCTTGTTGAAGTGGCCATGATTGCCCTTTGTCTTTGTTACTTTTTTATTGGGAATTTTATGGATCCTGTCAAATTATGTATTTTCTAATGAATGTATTTTATTAGAACATGACGTATGGTGATATCGTTAATTGTTTGTGGACCTACTGGTCAAATCTTACATGTTTATTGAAGATCATGGATTTTTTATCACATTTATGCATTTTGTTAATTTCTTCAGTTTTTCTGATTTAATTTTTCAAGGTTTTCCTAGTTTTACTTTTCTTATTTTAGTCAGTCCACTTTCTTCATTTTTTATTTTTATTTTTTTTTGTATGTTCTTTTGTTTCATCTGAAGTTTTTTTTCTCCATTCTTTCTCTTCTTTAATTTCTTTATTTTTTTTTTATTAATTGTTTTTGGGCTGATTTTTTAGTTCATCAGGACTGTTGATCATAACAATGAGATAGGTATTTACCAGTGCATTAATCTCTTAGTAAGTTCCCTATTTATATGTTGGCACTCAAAATGCTGAGTGCTGACAAGCTAAAAAAAAAAAAAAAAACAAAAAGACCAAAAACACAGGAGAAGAGTGAATGCTGAAAATCGTTCCACTCCTTAAAACCTTTTTTTTCAGGGGATCAAACCCCCCTGCACCCCCTTTTGTGGGGACAAGTCCCCCCCCCACACACACACACACCTCCTGAACTTACATATATCAACTCTGAGATGGCCAGATATCAAAGAATAGTAAGTCAGATCCTTTGGCCATTCAATCTCCATATTTTGGGACTGACTCTAGAGGGTCCCAACATTCCAAATGGTTACTCTGTTAGTATTATATATTGAATGTTATAATTATGTACCCTTTTTTAGTGGACATTGTAAATATACTTTTTATGGACATTACTTTTTTTCTGAGTAGGAGTTTGCGGGGCTGGATTCCAAAGAAAGCTGTGTACAGAGCAGCACCCTGAAGTAAGATTTCATCACACACAACAGATACAATTCCATAAAGGACATTTAATTAAGCATTATAAATTATCAATGCAGCATAATAATTATGGAATCTGAGCATGACCGCTGAATTCCAAAACACATCAGCGAGCATACCCAATACAATTTAAATGTGAGTAAGTGCTTCACCAACAATTTTATGAAAGCATTCAGCTGAGGCTAAATTTATTACCATAAGAGATACTGCTTTGTTAAGAATCCTGTGGAATCTCCACCATTACCAAAAGAAAAATATTATGCCATCAGTATGTAATGCATTACAGCAGGTTGGGGTACTGAGAGCCATAGAGGAAGATTTGGCAATGGGTCCTAGAAAGCTGCCAGCTAGACATCGAGCCAGGCTACATCTAAGTCGGCTCTCTGATCAAGAGATAATCAACAGGTACCGATTAGACAGACAGCAGGTGCAGGCTGTGTATAGCATGTGAGCTCTGCGCATATAAGAACATACCTTGTGAGGTAACCTCATAACTGTTGAAACCAAATCATGTCTGAGCCTAGGTATACTGGCATCGGGGACATTTTGACTGCATATGGCAGATGCAGTAGCAGTGTCACAGACAGCTGCCAGTCACATCCTCTCCCAATTCCTGCATCAATGTGAATGAATGAGTACATCCTCTTTCCAGCAACAGTCATAGAATACAGGAATTTCATGCACAATTTCTACACCATTGCCAACTTCCTCATGGATTTGGTGCAATAGACTGCACCCACGTTTCTATCAAAATCTCTGCAGTACCTGAGGCAGAAATTTACTTAAATAGAAATATGTGGCCATTGCTTAATTGCCAGGTAGTGTGCATAGCAGATGTCATCATAATAAAGATAATGGCAACACAGCCTGGGAGTGCACATGATGCCACTATATGGTAAGAAAGTGATTGAAGGGCTTCCTTTCAAAACAGTGAAATACCAGAGGGACTACTGCTTGGTAAGTCCCAGAACACAGCTATGCTGTAAACAGAATCCATACCTGCCAACAGTATGCATGATAAAAACATAGTGTCACCTCCTTCCCACCAACAGGTAACTATGGTTATCCTCTATAGTTGTGCTAATGATGCATGTAGAGCCCCATCCAACCTGCAGAGGATGCATATAATAAATTATACAATGCAACAAGAAACATCATCAAGCATGTGTTTGGCATGCCGAAAGAAAGATTCAGATGTCTTGACACATTTAGGGGTGCAATTCAATGCACACCCAAAAAAGCAACACAGATGATTACTGTGTGTACCATGCTACACAACATGTTAACAACAAAATATGGCAACTTTCCAGAGGCGAGTATGGGTGATCTACTGCAAGAACCCCACGTGTCTGACGATGACACTCCAAAGCTGTAAGAGGAGGATCAGGATGACACAGGAGGAGACGACTTTAGTGTGGGTAATGAAAGATGCAGATACTAGTGCTAGCTCTGGCAACATGACAGAGTCTGACACACACCTTTGAGTCATGACTTGTCAAAGGTACATAAGTGCACAGAGTAAACATCAATGTTCATGTGCTGCCCCACAAAATTAGCATAGTTTACAACTTAAGGAAATGATCCATTAGTTGCACATAGTGAACATACATAGCCTAATCTTAATGAATATCAGTATGAGCACATACAAAACACTTAGAGGAAACAGCAATGCAGGAAGACGGTTTGCAAGGTCGATCACCAAAGAGGAACACGCAGGCACATGTTTGGCATGCCAGAGGTGTGCACAGTTGAATTACCCACAGGACAGTTAGGATATCATCATACAGAAAAATACCATATAATATTACCCTTCCAATAGGCACAATCAGAAGAAAGCAAAGTCCATGATGTGCATGGAAATGCATCAGCATATACACACATACATAAAACACTGGCTGTACAATAACAGTGCTCCCTCACCAACCCATGGTATCACTGCGGTGTGGATCATTGCTATGTAATATATGTTCAGACATGTAGAGCATCAATGACATTGACCAGAAAACATACACGCAGCATACATCAGTGTTGTTGATATAGCAACATATTTATCTATACATATATGTGCAGATTCAGTCAGATACAGGAATGCACACATGGGAAATGCAAATAAGCACAGTGATTGAAAATGGAAACAGGCACATCAAAAGACAGTTAGTGCTTCTATTTGGCATGTGCAGAACCAGATACGTATGCCAGAAGTGACTGAGGTATGCATACAGAGGCATACTTGTGCAAGTGTGAATGACAGATAACAAATCAAATTGCAAGGAAATCTATTGTATCTGTGCACTAACAAAGATGCAAACATGAAACCATGACATTACATATTGCATCATTGTTATAAATATCATCACTAACATATGCCAATGTCAACTTATGCCATAAAACTATAATAAAATCCTATGACATTAGACATATCAACAGCCACAGACACATTACTGTGTCAGTGGTCAGCACAGTGTTCATCATTGTCACAGGGTCAGAATGACAGCAGGATACACATTAAATCAAATGTCAGTGCTACATAAAGCAATCTATGGTGCCACTGAGGATGGCTTACACTGCATTTCTGGCTGCCTCTGCCATGTCTGGAAACACTTGGCCCTAGTTGCTGTATGAAGGCACTGGATGTGGGGATACTGGAAGTGTAGTGTGGGTCATAACATGAGTGATATGAGTCCATCTGGATATGCCTTCTGGATTACAGTGGAGTGGCTATAAGTAGATGTGTGTGTATGCTGTGGTAGAGACATCAATGTCTGATGGATGAGTGTGGGCCTAATGAGAGGAGGTTGGTCTCTGCCAATTGTAGGTAACCTGCTTAGAACAGTTAGGGCATAAAATACCTGTTAGTGCTATGGCACGCTGTAACACCGCAGTAACAAGACTTTCAGTGGAGCTTGCAATGGATGACACACTAATATTCAGTGCAGCCAGTGCAGCCATGATCTCACATTGTCTGCACTCCTGACCTTTATGTAAAGCCTGTAGCTGGTGTGCTATATGAACAGTTTCACGGGCAAGTGCAAAACAGTCAGCTCCATGACATCACTGGGAGCATGCAATCACCTGAATAGTAGGCAGGCAATCTGAAACACATCCATGCACAATAGCAACAATCCCATGTATCCTGCGATGGGCAGTACCTTTCAGTTGTGGAGAAGAGTCATCCTCATCATCTGACTCTGTATGGGGACATTGGCACATGGACATCATCATGTCTAGCAGCTGCTGTCACCATAACATCAGAATATCTGGCCACATTGTCCTCAATATCAGAGGCTACAGTATGAGCCACATGGCTGTTCTCTTCTGGGCCGGACACTATACTGAAATCTCTGGCTTGATTTCTGCAGGCTGTGATATCACAGTGAGGCACATAACATCCCAACTAAGGATCAGTGGATAGACTACTGGAGGAGGCAGACAGTGGAAGTGCTAGAAGAAGAGACAGAAGACACAAGTTAATTACACGCACAAACAATACATGATGCAGCTTAGTAATGACATATGGGTCAACTATAGGACTGCAATGTTAATGGAGATATGGACTTACCAGGATGTCATGCCTGGGGAAGGTTCATGGACATTATATAACAGATGAATTTCCTATATGCTACATACTGCACACAGATGACAATTGGGAATAAAAAAATAGTAAAACATATCTGACATGTCCTGGTGGGACTCCACCACCAGAGGTGAGATTTGAACAAAAACTGTCATGGGGAAACATATACACCAATACATCATCAATAAACAAATAATGGCCATCATGCCGCATTCCAACAGAGGTATACAAAACACACAAAATACCATAGACACATACCATTTGGCCAAGGCTAATATGAAAGTTACTGTTATCCTAGGCAGGTGATGAAGAACAAAGTAATCATGAAGTGTATAGATGTGATTATCAATACTGACATGTATTAAAGATATGGAATGTCTTACCATTTACATATTGCCTGTATTGTCTGTCATAATGTACATCCTGTATTATGACAAAGTTTGCAAACATCGACATGTGGGAATGCTCCACAGTCTTGACTGCAGGCAAGGTCACATGACATCTGCAGTACAAACTAACATAATATGGAAAAATTTACTTGACAAATGGCAATCATGTTGTCCAGATGTCCCTGTGTATGAAAAATAGCATCATGAATATCATACACCACAGTTGTTCTAAAATATGCTGTTCCCTATAAACAAGGTATCCAGTCAGAACTGGTCTATCTGTGGGTGCATCTGCACAGGCCATGCCTTGCCATGATGTTTCTGTAATTTACAATGTCATAAACAAATCAACACGTGAAGTCAATCTACTGCCATGACAGGAGGAAGAGGCACAGAAAGCTATGGATAACAATAATAGTATATGGAAACACTTATGTGACATGCGTTGGTACTGTGCAGATGTTAATGTACATATGTAACTGAAAAAGACATACATCATGCATGATGCTTGAAGTCTAAGGTATCTGATGCATTGTTAACACAATATTCAATAGCACTTATGTTGGGGATCCATGCCCTTTATGTGACCATGTTCCTGATGCATGTCACTATATTAATAATATGGACAATCTGTTAAAGATTGAGGTAGTGCATATGCTGCAATAGTTTTAAAGGAATGACTTATATGTATGTCCTGTAACACAGGCTTTAGTACCTCCATCAGGTGTACAACTATCATAACTGGAGGTATGTTGTGATGCCAGGAACATTGTAATTTTGTCTGGGATAGTTAATGGTGGCCCACATCCCATGGCATTCCTTGACCTTTATTGTGGTATATTCTGTTAGCTGCCCAGAAGATCATGTCCTAGCAATGGTGATGACAGGCCACACAGGATTAATTGTGACTACTGACAGCACTGATCATGCTCATCAGTTCAGTCCAAATTTAATTCCTCCACACAGTATTACCTATCCATACAAGGAGGCTTTGACCATGCTGGCGCAGAGCCTCAATTATAACTTAATTCTCATGTTCCAAAAAAATTGCCACCCCTAGTTCCATTTGACATCTGGAAGACATTATTATATGCAAATGATATATATTGTATGAAGGTGCACAAGTGACATGATGATGTTATATGCAATAGTCAAGATACTTGCTCTGTTCTCCTTACTGATACAAGTTATGCAAAATAATCATTTATCATTTATATTACTGTTATGTGTTAATGAACATAATGGATATGAAAACGATGTCCAAATATAAAAGACATGTCACAATATCATCACATGCAACAGTCCATTACATTACATTATCTATATAGGTCATATGTAGGATTTGAACTCATTGCAAGGCATAGTACAATGACCGCACAACCCTTGTGTCACACACTCATTACTTTTCATATCAACACAGTAAAGAGTAAACAGTAAAAACCATCCTCACATTGTCTGTATCAAACGGAAAGTACTAACAACTACTGCTATACTGCTAAGCATCAGGGAGTATCCATAAACTGTGCAGTAAAGCTATAACTTACAGAAACCCTTGAAATGTGTTGTTCTTCATAAGCATAACACAGACAGTACAGGACAATCACAATGAACTATGTATATATTTTCATTTCAGCTGTATCAATAGTACATACATTAGTAATCATAAGCTAATAGCATATAACTCTCAGAATTTGTTGTTCTCCTTTAGCAAACTAGACACAGTTAAGATGACCCAGAATTTACAACTGATGTACTGTAATGCCATTTTCATCCACTTTTCACAGTGTCTGTTTGTTTTTAAGCATATACCTATTTGCATGGATATTGTTCAGTCCTACAACCACCATTAATATTAATGTAAAACTCCCATAATGCATCTGCAAGGTAACTGCAATAATCATTGATTTCATGTGAATAACATTATTGATGTATTGCAAAATTTCACATTTGAGTTATAAGCAGATTATCTTTTTAAACGCAAACAAAATAACAGGCATAGCTGTGTAACTGTCATAGTGCTTTTGCCTGCACTGCTTTAGGTATAAGTTATTGTTTTATTATCTCTTTAGGAAAAGCAGGCGATAACAAGCTTGCATATCCAGCAGTGGTGTCCACTGACTGTTACGTTGTGTATAGCCTGCATATTTTGTTGCTGAATGGGTGCTTGCCATTTCACTATTCCTAATAAGGTTAGCAGATAATTTTTGGTTATGTACTTCAGTAGTAAACATGTACACAGCTTATTGCTGCCATACGTAGCTGATGTACATCCAACCATACACTGCAGATATCATATCATTGGTGGTATCACATTACACAAGAAATGTGATGCACATTAACATAGAACACATGCATTAAGCAAATACATTTACATGATGTGCTATACTTAATAAAAACATTGCTGCATAAAGGCAGTGTTGCTACACCTTGATTGTGGTGTATGTGTGTAGTCCTGTGCATGCAATGCAGTATAATATTATGTCCAATATACTGCAGTCCTGGATGTGGCAGGTCTGACTGTTGGAATTAACATGGTGCAATTGATACGCAATTGTTATTCTTGAATTGTTCCACTGAATACATGGGCGAGCTAACAGCAACTCAGCAAGTGTCTTATTCAAAAGTTCACACAAAACACAGTGAGATGGCTCCATTTTCTTCATTTGTACATGTTATCTGTTTGTCTGCATTGCACTTGTTTCTTTCTTGGTTGCTGCTGTCTGTTCAACAACATGGTTTGGCCTTGCCCCGTGATTCATGTAACATTGTGTTTTCATGCTGTCCCAATGGCATAATAGCTTTGTGTGTGGCATGTAGTGGCACATATTGTGCCATTCTGTATCACATTCATGTGAATGATCTTCATGGGCATTTATCCTTCACATCATACATAGACCATCATTTCTCCATTACTTTATATACAGTTGATGCTTTATTTAGCATAATCCTTGCATGCACTGTTTCTCATTCTATGTTTTATTACAGCATGCATGGTCACATTTTTATAGATGCCCACATTTAGTCATCTGATGTAGATACACAATGATTTACATACATGAATATGTTGATGAATGTAATATGATGTAGACACAGATTCCCTTGGACACTGGAACTGTGTATATTCATTTCTTTCATTTTCATGTGCAGGACTGTCCTTTGCTTACTCATACAAATGGGCACTGTTACATGTATATATCAGTAAGGGTGTCTGGTGTTCTTGTTCTATTATGTTGTCATTACAGTATATACGTATATGAGATAATGAATATTATGCTGTCTACCTATGCATTTTGCTGTTTATTTGTTGCACATTACGATGTTTGTGTAATATATATACAGACATGTTTAGAGCCATCTGATATGCTGTCTACCCAAGTGACATATACTAGCCATTTGCTTCAATGTTGCTTGTGTGGATTTCCACACAACTCTATTCACTGAACTTGTTTGCATGTGTGTGTGTGTGTGTGTGTGTGTGTGTGTGTGTGTGTGTGTGTGTGTGTGTGTGTGTGTGTGTGTAATGTGCACCTTACACAGTTGTCCAGCTTTAATGGGTGCCTATTTCTTTGGTTCCCATTTGCTTACTGATATGGACATCTGTTGTCCATCTACTTTCCCTGTTTTACTTTTTTCATATATGTTGCACATATACATGACATACATTTAACTTTGTCTACATTATCATCATTGTCATGTAGTTTATCTGTTACAATAATACCATGTGCAGCACTTTTGCCATCATACACTTGCAAGGCATTTGCAGGAATGGTCGTTTTTCTTGTTGTACTTGTATTCTGAGTACTAAACAGGACTTTATTACATCATTTCTAGGAACAAGTGGGCATTCTTTATCTATCATTATGTATACCTCAATTACCATTTTTATTCCATGTGATTGTTGTGTTTATATGTACTGTATTTGTTTTCTAATAGGATTATGTTCATCCAATTAAGATCACACATATACAATAACACATCTGTCTTTCGCCTGACACAGCATATATCTTTCACATATGCAGTTCATTTTATATATATTTAAGTTGTTTACAGATAGTTGTGTATTACATGGTCAGATAGTTGGTTTCCTGTAGTACTTTTGTTTGGCATTGTACTTCTTTATTTGCCTTTTTCATTAAGGGCTGGATGTTCTTGTCTTCTCCTGCAGTTTCCTGGCTGGATTTGGTCATCCATGCTCTAGCTTGGCTTACACTTTCACTGTTGACAGACTTAACTGGATTCAATATCTACTGTGCACTGCAATCACCATTTATTTTACCACAACCCACAACTACCGGCAGTCATACAGCTTCAGGTATGACTGTCCCATAGTTCACAGCACTGCAGCAGTACATAATGTATAGGTGCATCTGTATTTCTGCATTGCATTATGGCTGGTATGCATCCATGCCCTGTTTGTCCATTTAACTTCACCCATGTTATACAGTGTACAGTCTGTATAATTTACCTCTTCTTAATGTTTTTACGAACTGTTTTTGTTATGTTTTGTGATATCTGTTATGTTTAACCCTGTTGTTTTTCCCTTCTCCTCCTATCACCTTGTCTTTTCCATTCCTTTTTGTCTCAAAAAAAAGAAAGTATGAAAAAACAGTAGGGCATAGTCCCACAAAAAAAAAAAAAAGAAAGCACGCCTATGTCCCTCTGACTATACCTCAGATTTTCCTATTTCAGCATAGCTCCTGTGTGTCCCTCTTCTTCTCCCTTACCCCACATCTGCTTTTCTATTTCCCTGTTTCCCTTGGTGTGTACTTTACTTGTGTTTATCACATGGCTTCCGGACTCATTGTTGACTACTGTTAAAGTGGCTGCAATTGCCCTTTGTATTAATTATTTTTGATGTGGTAATTTGCTGATTCTGTCTGATTCTATATATTACAATGAATACATTTATTTGGTTCCACTTCTAACCACTGAAATTTCAAAACATTGAAGTTCAGATCATCGAGACCAGAACATCGAGTTTTGAAACAATGAAGGTTACAAGTGTAACCAAAAAAAAAAAAAAAAGAAAGAAAAATAAACTTTAACAATTTGCACCCCCTACACCACCCCTACTTTAATATTCCAACTCCGAGACCGCACTACAGTGGAGTAAAGGGAAATCTCCCATTTAGCGCTATATGCAGAAGTGCTAAACGGGAGATTTTCCATACCCTATCTGTAGTGCCATCACACAAATGGCACAAAGACACACACAGTATGCAGGGCACATTGGTGCTCTGCAAAAACTCAAAGATTCTCCCACCTACACTTACCTTTTTCTTCCCATTCAAACTTTCGATGTTTTTAAAACTCGATGTACTAGTCTCGATGATATGAACTTCGATGTTTTAAACGTTCGATGGTTTGAAGGGGAACCATTTATTTACATCCATACGCACATTACAATGAAATCCATAATTGTTTGCAAATATTATTCGCTTAATGTGAAAGTTGTTGCATGACATTTGTAGTTTGAAAATATTTTTCACTTGATGGAAGGATTGTTGCAGATTTTTCTTCTTTTATTGATTTTATGTTATTTGCATTCAGGTTGATGGACATTGATAATGCATACCTTGTTTATGAGCCAATTGTCTGTACATATACAATATGATGTGACTGCTTCAGAGTATACCAACCTTGCTGGATATATCTGTGTTGCACAGACTTGTCAACTGTTCTTGTTTTGTAAGGACAGTTTTGTTTCATTCCTTTTAAAACTGAAAATAATTTTGAGATTTTCTATTATAATAGTGCCAACATTTAAAATGTGTCCATAATTTGGTGACTTTTCCTAAGTTATTTTTCGCTTTGTTCCAAATTCCGTTGGAAAAGTTGAGACCTATTTTACACTAATATATTCTGTGTACACTAAGGCATATTAGTATATTATTTGTTTATCCACAACTTTTGCATGGAACTCAGTGAGATGTACTAGATTTCATGAACTTTATGGAATCTGGATCATGGTTTCTGTTCTTCTGCTATTTACACATGATAATATTGAGATTGCAGTACCATAACGATTTTAGTATAATATATCACAATCTTGAATTTGGACATATTCATAGGCTGTGCTTTCTTTGTTGATATTTCAAACATTGCAAATGTCATTCTTAAACTTTCAGGAGCAATCATTTGTCTGGCACGTATTGTGTATTTAATCAATAGATTTGTTGATCAGTTCATTTTTGCTGTTATTTACTTTTTCATGAAGGAGTTGTTCAATTCTTTTGCAATTTTGCATTATGTAGACATTTCACTGTTTTGTTCCTCATGTCTGTTTACAAATTGTTTTATGCAAGTTGTCATGTATTTTAGAACTATTTGCATGCATGGAGATAGTACTTAAGCAGTGACTGTTGTTCTCTGTGATTTAATTTTATTGTCATGTTGTTGTGTATAGTTTTTGCTTTTTGTTGCTATGCTTTTCAAGGGACAGTGCTGTTTGTTGTGGATTAGGTTGTTTGTTTCCAGTATGACTTATTGACTTACTGCTAGGCAAAGCCCCAACAAGAAGAGTACAACTGGCCAGAAATTTAACCTGATGAAAAACATGTAAACATCTTCCCCTGCACCCCCTCAAAAATATGTGTATTTAAATCTATCTATATCTATATAGCTATATATCAATCTATATGTATATGTACATATGTGTGTGTGTGTGTGTGTGTGTGTATATTTTCCACCTACAAGGTCAAAGCAACATGAAAAAGGAAAGTATTTTAGAATCAAGAAATCACTGTCTGCACACAAGAATCACCGTAAGCAATTTTCTATGGAAAATAGTCATCATGGAGTTCTACGATGGTGAGCTAAGTATGAACAGATGTAACTTTCTTCAGTTTGCCCTGAATAAGTTGTAGGAAAGTTGTTTGTACTAATGTGTGGCTGTATGTTGACTTAGTTTAGTGGTTTTCCTAGTGTTTTAATTATAATGATACCTGTTAAATGGCATTTATGTCTTGTTTAAGTAAGAGATGTTGTTTTATATGTTAGTGTCACATATTTTTAAATATTTGCATGTTTGATAATATCATGGTTTTCCAGTTGAAGTGAATGGCGTGTATTTATTTTTCTATTGCTTTGCATTGTTTTTGATTGAATTAGAATGTTGGAGTTTTGTGTGGTTGTATGTTATGTCATATGAGTGGGTTGCCCTTGCTTTCTATTATTTATTTATTTATTTATTTATTTATTCATTCAACTGTAAAACATTCTACTCCTTGGGAGGATGACCCCAGTACTCCAACAGTAACGAAATGCAAGCACTTTTTTTTTGTTACAGGAACCTCATCGGTAGCACTAGATAAACATACAAACTCAGAGGTTGCACAAACAAGAAGAGGGAAAAGTGATGCAAATGAAACACTCTGCTCCCAGCTCTTGTCCAAGTATAACTGCCATGAAAAGATGACAGTGATCTTTCAGTAACAACATATTAAGTGTTAGCCAGCTGAACAGAGACTTAGGGCTCTGAGAAGGAATACACATTACATAAGAAGGAGTAAGTATGGTTGGAGGACACATACTAAAACTAGTGCCAGTGTCACTTGGAAAGACAGGCCCCAGGATTCAATAAAATCCATAGTCTGAAGAAGCATTCCTAACATGAACGTGAAAGCGCTTACTTTATTTTGAATAAACTAGTTTTTATCGACTCTGCTGTGTTGCTGCCACTGGAGTCTTTACTTTTTGAATTGGATTGATTCTGTCCAAAGGTGCTTTATCCTGCTGCTGCTGCTACTATTTATCAATATTCATGTAGGCTCCATGAAGAGCCTACACAAAATGTACCCATGTACATGCCAATGTTCTCCCTCGGCAGCATGCCATAAATATTAATTATGGCACACTACCAAGGAAAAGCACAGTAACATGGATTTTGAATCCAGTTAAGCAACACTGTAGAGGCTGTGCCATACTTATGAAAGTTGGTGAGCACAGCACAATAACCTTTGGCCCTTTAACATGGACCGAAAGGTGAGCAACAGATACTGCATGAAATTACATTATTTATTTATTTATTTTTTAACGTTTATGTGCTTGTTTGGGTGCTGCACTGTTTTGTCGAGCTATACTTAGCGTTGATCACATATACAGTGCACATCTTCTAGACATCTAAAAACAGAAACCAGATGTATTGAATTTAAATTCATTTTTTTTTTTACTTTTCTTTTCAAGTACTTATTTGTCCAATTTGGCTCGTTCCATAGCTATGCTTACCTGCACTTACATATACAGCAGTCATCCACTAGACATCTAGAGAGAGAAACCAGATGTATGCAGTTGTAGTTCTGCCATGCTTAGCAATGTGCAAATCCCCACAGAGAAGCTGCACTACACTTACGGGCACATTGTAGTATATGTAAAGATATACAAGTTCCCTTCACTATCCCAGTGGCTAGATAGATTGAGTCATGACATACAGTGTAGTAGGTCCCTGCTGTAAGTCCTGAGCATTTATACCTTTTACATGAATTGCTGTAAAAATGTTAGTTGACTGAAACATCGGTTTAGTTTAAAATTAAAAAATGTTACATTTAGAAAAGCTGCATGCTGCTAGGCAGTGCTTAAATATGGTCAACAGTCTATTCCCATTTGCCCATTGTTAAGCTTCACTTACACATGGTTTGTGCAAGTTTGTGAGATGCTAAGCGGCACAGCACTTTTTTAAAAGTTACAGCATGACGTGCAAGGGCGGGAATGCAGCCTATTTAAAGACCAATAGGTAGGAATTTCACATAATTAATTGGAGTTCCAACTTGGCTGTTGGTACACCTGGTGCTGTTGGAGAAGTTGTGCCCTTTTGTGTGCAGAAGAGGGGAGTGCAAGAGTGCAGAGTGTCTGTTGGACTCCTGGTTCAGAATTATGAACCCCGGCTGCTGCAGGGCAATTACCAGGGCTCAGAGTGTATGTATGAGGCCTGGGATCAGTTGGCTAGGGAACATACCAGTGCTACTCATATCCCCCGCATTGAAGAGCAGTGTCATCACCACTATAATGACCTGAGGCATAGAAAGAGGGGAACCTTGGACACCTGGGTCCAAAAGACTAGGGCTGGGCAAACCCCCACAGATATTTAAATATGTTTGCCAGTAATTTAGAAATATACAAGCTGAATATGTGCAAAATGGGTATGCGTAATGGTTTCTTTCTCTTCCTACAGCTGCAGAAGAGAGGGTTCACAATGTTCAGTATCATGCAGGGTGCCTGGCCAGGATGAGGCAATCGTGTGGTAAGTAGGAAAACATCAAAGTATTAACTTAATGCATAAAGTAATTATACAATAAATTAATTACAGAGTGTGCAGTCTTAATAGTCAGGCATAACATACCTGGGACATCTTACATCTTTATTAATGTGTCACTGCCTACATGAAATGGTAGAGCAAGTTAAAGCAAGTAAGCATGCAGTAATGTGAAGTATAGCTTCCAAACATCAGTTAATGCTGGGGTCTGCCCAGATTAAGAGTCACTGTTTTAGTCTGCTCATTGTCTGAAATGTGCTATGGATTGCACTCAATAAATGAACAGGCTATATGGGTTACTTAACAGAAGTCCTACACAGCTATCCATGGTCTACATGCCAGAGTTGAAGCAACATTAATCAATACATTTTAAAGGGTGATGGTGCTTTGATAAGTAATGTTTTCAAATAAAGTGTTCACTATTGCTGTATTCACTGCATGTGCATTCTAATCTGACACCAGTCAAGTGTGACATGTACCTGAATAAAGAATGCAGCAAAAATGTCAATAATAAATGTAGTGCGATACCCAGAGTAAGACTCAAGCCTGTGCTCTGCTCATGTTGTCTGAAATAATGCTGCATATTCCACTCAATGAACATGGTATGTGGGTAAGCTAACTGAAGTCCTGGACAGCTATCCATGTGTCTAAATGCCAGATTTTAAGAAACATTATCAACAGAGTTTAAAATGAGATTGTGCTTTGATAATTAATCTTTTCAAGTAAGTGCTCATTATTCCTCTACTCACTGCATGTGTGTTCTAATCCAACACCAGTCAACTAAAATATTAACTAATAAATAATACAGCAGCAAATTTCAGAAATAAATGTAGTGTAATGCCCAGATTAAGTGTCAAGCTGCAGTTCTGATAATTTTCCCCAAAATATGCTATAGATAGCACTCAGTAAATGAATGGGGTATACGGTTAGGTTAACAGACATCCTACACAGCCATACATGTGTGTAACTGCCAGATTTCATGTGACATTAAGCATTACCGCGTAAAATGAGATTGTGCTTTGATAACTAATGTTTTCAAATAAAGTGGTCATTATTCATGTGGTCACTGCATTTGGTTTCCAATCTGGTAACACACACAGCTATGCATGTGTGTAAATATATGATTTCACACAACATATTGCAATAAAAGTCTTAAAGGCGATGGTATTTTGAGAATTCATTGTATTCAAATAAAGTGCACATTATTCCTGTAGTCACTGCTTGTGGATTCTAATCCCATGGCAGCCAAGTGAGAAATAACCAGCTGTCTAGTCTAATTAATATGCATGAGCATACCTCTCAACTGTAACAATTTTTGCAGCATATGATCACTACTGTCTCATATGTCTGGTTCTTGATTAGCAGATACATGACATTACTTGGAATGCAATTTATTGGCAAATCCACTATCAGAACACCTTGCTACTAATGTATGTGTACACTATGTAAAACTATTCCCTGTATTTGTGCATCTGTACCACCATTTGGTAGGACTTGGCCCATACTGTCCCATGCTAACAGGTTAAGAGCTATGTACATGCAACATCATCAATACAATATTTGCAGTCATTGTACTCACAAGTGAAATCTTAGATATGTACAAGTATGTAATAGTAGTCTGTGTTGCAATATTACCTGTGAAGTTACACATGTTTTTTTTTCTCTCTCACCTCTTCCCAACTGCTGTTTAATTTGTTAATTATATTTATTATTATGATTTAATATTAATATATTATTTGTAACTTCCTCTTATGTTGACCTTATGTATAATTTAATTTTTGCTTTGCTATTTATATACTTTAATTTATATTCCTTTATAATTCTTTCAATTAATCATTATTATCCTTTATTATGTTAACACTAACATTTTGTTTGGTTATGTTTATTTTTACCATATATTTATATTTTATTTACTACAGTGTGGCAAGGTAGGCTGGTTCCAAGTGATCCACCTACCTTGGCTCCCCCAGCCACAGCACCGGGGCCCAGCATATCTGAGTTGCAGCCTGGTGGCAGCCCCTCTACTGCCCCTGCACTACCTTGGCCATTAGGTAGTTCGGCCCCACAGGCCGGGGTTGGTCCCCTTTTGGGAGTGGAAGTGGAGGGGGTGATTATGTCACCTGTGGGAAACTGCCAGGCATGGTGCATGAGCTGCTGCACCAAACTCTCGATGCACACCTAAGCTGGATGGAGAGCAAGAGCATGCTGTCCATCCTGGTGGGGCAGCCTCACCCTGTATGCTGGCGTCAACCACTGCCTCCACAGTAGCAGTGAAGGTATAGTGCTGACAGTCCCATGGGTGAGGACTTGAGTCACATTGCTACCGTGTCTGATGTCCATGGGACTGGGATTCCACAGCTCCCCCCCCAACCAAGGTGTACACCCCCCATTTATGTCACACACCAACCCTGTCTGCTGTCTTGTTTGTCTGCAAAAGCATCCTCACCTTCTTGGTTTAGTTCCCCCACATGTACCTATGTCCCTTCCCCAACATTCCACTCTCACCCTAAAAAAAATAGGCACCTGTCCCAATCGAAAATATTGTCCCATACATATATGTCCATTTCACTTACATGTCCACTGAACACACTTAATTTGGTCCAATTAGATTTACAACACACTTATGTTATTCTCACCCCTCTCTCTGGTGGTGACAGTCCAAATTCAGTTAAAAAATCTGTTAACATGCACAGTTCTTGCTGTACAAGAAATTTATAACTATGGTTCTTTCCTACACCCTTCCTGCACATACCTACCTTCCTTTCACTATGTTTTCCCCCCTGCTTGCACTCCATTTCACAACTGTCCTATCTCCCCATTTTTCATTTCTTTAAAGATTTTTTTGTGTGATGCTACGCAACACACAGTGTCGCTAAGCTCAGTTAAATAGCGCTATATTGATATACATGTGTGAAATAATAATAATTACATTCAAAATGTACATCTGCAACCTATTTTAAACCCAAGACCATCCACCTGCAGACCAGTGCATCAACCCACCAAGCCACACAGCTGTTATTTAACACAGGTGGTTTAAGCAAAACATACCAATTGCCAAGTTACCATCATTAAGTGTGTTTAAGCAGGGCTGCATGTTGGTCTGCTTCGTGCAAATTTACTTAAAGAGTAATGGAAAAAATGGGAGTGTACCTTGGATAACTTGGAGTCTGGTACAGGAATATATCACTAGAAAGTCAAACACAGAATAATGGATGTAAGTGATGTCTCTAAATGTGTACTTCTATCTGCAGCATTTAAAAATACACCTACTAAAACATTAATGGCAAAATAGGTGTTTAAATGGGACTCTGGTGGAGAAATACATCCCTATAAAGCCATGCATATAATAATGGATGCAAATGAGGTATGTAACAGTCTGTGTGTGCAATTATATGCTGAAAAATACACCTGCTGCAACAGTGACTCAGTAGCTCAGTCTGTCAAATGCTTTGCAAGCATTAATTTTTAGTGCACATGGTCCTCGGTTCAAATCCAGTGGTGTGTAGCATTTAAAATCCATGTATGTGTAAATCAGGAAATAGCAAAGCCCCAAAGACAGCCCACCGATTTTTTTCCCAGGGAAAAAAAATCAGTGTTCTGTAGGTTTGCTGTTTGAACTGTTAAGTTCGATTAAACAGCGTTCTGAGTTTTCATCATTCAAAATGGTGATATAGACCTATAAGTATCTACTACAAACATCCTCTCTGTGCTGATGTAGTATTTCTACCCAGTATTTCAACTCCATCATATCAGAAAGGGAATGGATTCTACATTGAGACCTTATATATCCTTCAATAGGTGCATTTAATTGCCTGATTACACTGCAGATCAGCTGTGTATTCTTCAGTTAGCATTGCTCAACCACAGATTGGGTCAGAGGCAATCACCTGCTAATGAGAACCATCTTAAAAAGGCAAACTCCTAGCCAGGGAAACCATTGTGTATGAGAGTTACTTTCTATGGTGATCAAGTTGTCACAACACATATATCTGTATCTTTCAAAAGAGGAGTACTGTACTCCATCAGGTTTGTAACCATTTTTTTTCAACATGATGCATATGTTTTAATATACTTAGGGGGAATGAGGATTACATCAGTAAGCCTTTCTTAGAACTGTAACGGTGACATAACATTGATCTGCAGCTGTGTAACACCTAAAGAGGATGTAAACTAAAGCAAGGGTTTAATGTCTGTTAACTAGGGACACAGGTCTCCTGGATACTGCCTTTATTGGTAGTTGTAATACTGCACAGCTGTGTTTTGCCATTGAACTATAGACATATGTTATGGGGGAGGGTCTTTCCTGCTATGGGCCACACTACAAGTGGAATCCTGTGTTGGGTGTCTGATCATATGTGAGTATCTATCATGGCACAAGCAGGTGCAGGTCACTATTGTCACTATCCTATTTGCTTCCACACCCTTTGCATGATTGCCACACTGTTGCATAAGATGTGTAATCAAGCGGGGAATACTGATAGCCTTCCTTAATTGCTGGGTTCACTTAATTGCTTAGCTCCACCACTGGGAAGGTGCAGTGGTGCAGCAGTATCATTGCTGCCTCACAGCAAAAGCTTCTCCAGTTCGATTCTTGGCTGGAGTGCCTTCTGTGTGGAGTCTGCATGTCCTCCCTGCGTTTGTGTGGGTTTCCTCCTGGTGCTCCGGTTTTCTCTCACATTACAAAGATATACGTCTGGGGATTTTTTCCTGGGCCTCCGCTGAAAAATTGGCTTTGTTCCAAGTTGGACTTTTCCAGTAAACAAATGTTAAATAAAATAAACAAATAATTGCTGTATCTGACATACTGTGCACCCACATATGTGATCCTGACAGGTGTTCTCATTATTTTGTATTTCATTTGATAACGTGCATGCCAGATGTTACCCACCTTTCACTGAGGTGTGAAACGACCTCATAATTGAGTCATTGCAGCAACACTTCTAAGTCCTGCTGTCCAGAGGGAGGGCAAATAGGCAGGATTGACAAGCCTTGTAGGATGAACTGGTCCATTACATAAACAATGTGGGGAATCAGAATTGCACATATGAGCAGGTGTGACACCATTCCACAGACATGATCCACTCAGCATGCAGAAAGGTAGCGGACATGGCCAGGGAATGTCAGGTCACTGCTGGTGGGCCTGTAGTGGAACAACCTCTGAGAGCAACTGAGAAATTCCTGGTGAACCTTGCACCACAGGATAGCTCCCATGCTTCCATCACACCATATGTAGTTTTAAGCTCATGCAGAGATTGTGACCCACATACCTGTTATCATAGCAGCTACTGTAACTGGGGGATAGTTTGACATAGCACCAGTGTTATACTGTAACATGTGGTGCTGTTTATAGTACATCTCCCTCAATTATTTTTCAGGACCATCAGGAATAGAAAGAGGCCATGTCCCTGCCACTGGTAAGCACAAAACAGTTTTGTTACAGATGTAGATTTACTTCAAGGTATTAGCTAAAGTGTCATCCCAGGCTTGCTGGATGGATACATGTACTGTCTGCATGATTGAAAAATGTGGAGATATGTTCTGACTTTACCCACTGTAGTCATACTTAGGCCTTGTAGGTGTGACCACAGTGATTGATTTCACAGTATTGACAGGACATTGCAGATGGCCATACCTATAAACTGTACAGAGTTCTGCAAAATGTCAAAACAGTGTGCATAATTTATGTATTGCTCATGACAGTCCTGTTTAAAGAGCTGTTAATATGAAATATTTACAAATTTGGGTTAGAAATTAATGACCTCAGGTCCTACTATCTCAGATTGTGGGTTGTACAAGTATGTAATAGTGACAGCAGTATATACAGCTTAACATGTATTGAAACATAGTACTGCAGAGCATAGTAGTGCAAGTATTAATTTGATGCTTCCCCCTTATACCACAGGTGACCTGGGAGATTGGTCATTGTTCCCTTTACATCCTGAGGTCAGTTTCTCTTCAGACTCTGTTGATGACTGTGGCCAAAGTGAGAGACAGCTGGGGGTTGCAGGGGCTGAATCTGTCACAAAGGTTAACATCCCTTGTCCACCCTCAGTATCACTGTACACAGTCAGAATGCCTATGCATACCCAGTCCCCTGAGGCCATAGGTACTGGACAGTCAGAGGGTGGGGACATTGAACACGGAAGTTTGGGTTCGTGAAGGGCTGATCTTGTCTCCTGAACTTAACTGACTTCTTCGAATCAGTCTCTAGAGCTGTGGACGAGGATAAGGAGGTCCACACAGCCTATCTGGACCTCCCCAAGGCCTTCAACACCATCCCCCACTCTGGAATCATAGCTAAACTTACTAAGCTGGGCATAAATCCCTACTTCACTCGATGGGTCGCCAACTGTCTTACTGACAGAACCCACACTGTAAAAGTAGCCGACTCCAAATCCAGTTCCAGACAGGTGACAAGTGGAGTACCTCAGGGTTCAGTCCTGCGACTGCTCTTGTTTGGCATCTACTTCTCTGAAGTACAGGCCAACACTAAGGGACTCTGGCTAACAAAGTTCACAGATGACTGCAAACTGGGAGCCATTATTGAATCCCCAAATGATGTGGATATTCTACAAAAGGGCCTGACAGAAACAGATGCTTGGTGCCAGAGCCATGGGCTCAAGCTTAATGCCAAAAAATGTATAGTTATCCCCTTTAGGAAAAAAACATGTACCCATAAATTACCACATAGGTGGCAGTACACTAAACACTGAAAGTGTGATGAGAGACTTAGGGACACAGGTGGACAGTGGTCTCACCTTCGATAACCACATCACCACAGCAGTCAAGAAATCCTTCTATGTGGCACACCTCATCACTAAGGGCTTTTCCTCCAGAAAAAAGGAGGTCATTGTCCCACTGTACTCATCTCTCATTAGACCCATTATGGAGTACAATGCCCCGTTTGGTATGTACCTCACAAGTCATCTGCAACAGCTGGAAAGGCCGCAGAAATACCTCACTAAAAGAATCACAGGTCTAAAGCAGATGCCCTATGCTGACTGTCTAAAAAAACTCCAGCTATACTCTGTGGCATATCGTCGACTCAGAGGTGATCTCTGCTTAACATACAAGGCCATGTCAAACCCTGAGCTGCTGGACATGCTCTACTTAAAGAAATCCCAATCCCTCAGAGCCCCACGCTCCAGGGATCTAAACCTTGTCATCACAATGAACAAAACATGCTGGAGGGACAGCTTCATGACCCAGAGACTCCCCATATTCTAGAATAGACTGCCCATACATGTCAAGCAGAATGCCTCCTTGGCCCTCTTCAAATGGAACCTTGACAATTGGATGGGAGATAGGAAATTCACCTCGGGGATCACATCAGTCGACGTGCTAGTCAGGGGTCCAGGGAAACAAATATTGTTGGAAAAAATATCCAGGGAATTGTTATGGCTAGGCTTGTATAGGCCCTAGGTTCAATAGCATAGTACCAACCATTGAACCTATGAACTTATGGAAGTGTGGCTACTGCAGTTGCAGTGAGTGTTGTCACTGGCCATAGCCAAACAGTTGGCAAGGTTCCACACAGACAGACTGATATGGGTGGTCGTAGGAGGTCTGCTTTCCCTCCACCACCTGTTGCAGTCTCATCACATGTCACTCGGCATATGTTTAGGGCCATCATGGAGAAACAGGCACATTCCAAAAGGGACTCCAGACAAATGCTCTGGGTTATGGATGCAGCACAGTCTGACATCCGTGACTGCCTCCACCACCTTGCTGATACCCTGGATCAATTGTCTGATGCAGTGGAAAGACATTGGTCTGAGAGAGATTGCACACTATCTGCCTTGGAATGCACATTGTCTGTGATGTAATGTCTGGTTGGAGTTGAGCATTGGACTCATGGATGTACATCTGCTGAGAGTCCATGTGAACATGCACAATCACACACCCATAGTGGCAGTACATCCAGCTCTCCAGATGGGAGTGTGCTGTCCTCACCAAGGTGCGGTAGGCCATGGGGTTGTGGTCTTGGGTGGTCATGTGGAGGACATGGTCCCAGCAGACAGCAGTCACTCTCAGGTAGTAGCCCAGCATCTTACATTGGGCATAGATGTGCCAGCAACTCTTGGAAGAGCCAGTTCTCATATTCAGGTCGGAGATGATGAGCAGTCAGCTCTACCATGCACAGGTCAAAGCTGTCCAACATGCATTGATGCATCATTACCATTGAACTTGGCTGTGTTCACACAAGCACTTACACACCACTGTCACACTCAGGTCACCTACAGACACACACGCCACATTTACATGGTCGATCTTGCCCAATCCCCTGTCTGCCTCACACACACACACATATGCCAACCTATTGGGTCATCCTGGTCTCCTGCACCCCCATACAACACTCTGTGCAAGTGATGATACCTGTGCCACATCCCTGTCATCATTGTCATCGATGCAGGGAAATGAAGCTATGTGTTTGATGCACAGGGTGACTTCTCCATTAATATGTATTTGTTTCATCCATTGTTGCCTTTGACATTCTACTTGTACTGGTCAGTCACACAATTTGAATGCGGGTCTATTATTAGATCAGCAAACGCTTAAACAAGCGAACGCTGATTGATCGACCTTATTTTAGCGAATGTTCAAAATATCGAAGCAATAGAAACCCAAATTTTTTCCTAGGGAAAGAATTTGGTTGTCTATTTCTGTTGCTTCAGTATTTTCAGTGCTTTGGTGGAAAGTTATGGGTTGGATTCAGGTAAGTGTGCGATTGTGTGGATGTGAGTGTTAGGGTGGGTTAGGTGAGTTAGGGTTAGGGAGCGGGTGAGGTGAGTGTGCGATAGAGATGGACCTTAGGGTTAGAGTTTGGGTTAAGGTAAGTGGATAGTTAGTGGTGTGTGCATAGTTTAGTGTAAGGTTAGGTGTCAGATTTTAGGTGTATATGTGTGGATTTCTGTTTGTTTGGTGTGCTTGTGTTGTGTGTATGTGTTTTGGATCAGTGATTTTTTTTTCCCTAGGAAAAAAAATTGCTGATCTGACAGTTCTAGATTGTAAGCTTTCGCTTACATAAGGTCGATCAATCAGTGTTTGCTTTTTTAAGCGTTCATTGATCTAATATAGACCCTTTGAATGCTGCCATTTGTAATGTGTAAACTCCATTATGTCATGTACATTATGTTGGATGCTGTTGTAATGGCTGTGTAGTCATACAATGAAAGGTTTCTCATGGCACTGTTTATGTTTCATGTTCAGGAGTGTGTAGAACACACCTATGGGTTCACATCTCCAATAAAACCATCAATGTCAGAGAACAGGATGAAATGACAGCACACAAGAATAATGTCATCAAAAAGGCAAAACAGTATAGCTCCATGGCTCCATGGGTTCATACGTGTATAATAGGCTAACAAAAACAAGGGCGTCATTCATCCTAGCCATGCATCCTTAAACTCTGACAAGGTCTGATACCCATGATAAGTGTAAGCAAAGTTTTGGGAGCTAACACATGGACAAGCTGGGGCATGTGAGGTAAACCATCCACAGTTTCCCTTTATCCATTAGAGACATTTGTCGTAACGCAGTTATAATTGTTTTGTTCCCCACCCTGTTGTGTAAATTGTACATGATTTGCATTAGGGTGGAACTGTGTTTCACATGCATTGGGAGCCTGTTGCATATTGGGTGTAGCCTCTGGGTTACATAACTGTCTGTCCAGCATGTCCTGTTTACACCACAGTCAGGATGTAGGTGTGTAGGAAAGGTAATTCTTATGCTACTCCCTTCTTGGATATGCAGGAGGTACACAGTGGGGTCTGACACCTCCTTGCATGGCAGGTATACACCTTCCCTCCAACGCATGTCGGAGACAAAATAGACAGTTACGGTCTGGACATGGTCTGCATAGAGCATGTTATGTACACTGTGTATCAATTTACTGTGCAACCTCTGTGGATGTGACATTTGTCAAATATGCCTGGTAAGTTACATACCAAAAGTGGAATTGCACTCAATGGTAGGTGTGATCGTGTAACAATGACTGTCTTGGATTTACATGCCATACCTATGTTTATAGGTTGCGTAACGTAGAATGCATCCCCAAATATTGCCAACCCATGACAGTCAGAGACTAGATCACTATCTATTTGTCCGTAAGTCCCTGACTACTGGGTCAACTGTTGCACATGTGCAGTCAATATGTTAGTTACCAGGGGTGGATGACTTCCCAAGGTATAGTATTTTGCATTCCTTGGCATTTACTGTTAGTGCATAGTTCTGACAACAAAGGAATGTCTGTGTCAGCCCATTCTGGATAACTATTGAGTCAGAGTGGGATTCAATGACAGCTCCTAATTTGCAATCTTCTGCAAATTTAATCAGTCAGAGGCCAATGACAGTGGCTGTGACTGCATAGAAGTAAATGCCTAGAAGGAGCACATCCTTCACCATCCAAACCCACATCACACATACCTACATGTGTGGAGGTCCTTACCAGAGACATAAGTAAACACCAGACACCTCAGAAACTCAAACATAAGCTCGCTACTTATAATCATACCTCTGCAGATCACAGTACAAATAATAGCTCACACACCACTCTCTCACTGGTGATACACCTAAGGCAAAACACAAAATCAAATATAATACTCATAGGTGATTACATCATGAGACACATTGATATGCCTCTGACCAGACTACATAAGGGAAAGGCCATGGTCAGCTTTCTGTGAGGTGTCAGGATATGCCAGATCACACATGCACTCAAGTCTGTCAACGTCAGGTACTGTTATGACTACGTCATAATTCCTGTTGGTGTGTACAACTTGAGATATACCTCTCTGGACTGCATGCAGAGACATGACTGGGCTGACAGACTATGTGTCTCACGCAGGTATGCCCTTGGCCTTGAGCTACATTTTACTATCACCTAGGATGATGGCTCCATACAAACAGAAAATTATTGATGTCAATAATTGCCTTAGTGTGTGGTGTCAGTGTAAAGGGATCCACTACCTGTCAGCCTTAATGCTTTGCCAGAGATGTTCTTTATCTGTCATCCTGGGATTTTGGCAACTGGCCAAGGCTGTTACCACCCCTATTAGAGCACCATTTAGGCAAGGTCATATGAAAAAACTTTCCAGTGAGAAAAACCCATCTACAGAAAATATCACAAATATGCTGCTGAACACTAGGAATGTCACCATTAAACTCCACTTAGTGGAAGCTGTCCCAATCTTGGAAGATGCAGACATTTGTGCAGTCACAGACACCTGGGTCAAGGCTGTGGAGAGCACCACAGACTAGCCAGGCTACACCTCTTTCTATATGTTCGGACCTCAAACTTAAAGCATGCAAAGTAATGGAGGTGGTGTATTCATATTCATTAAGGATAGATACACATCCAGATTGGTTAGACAGTATGATTCCCTGGAGAAAATGCAGGTGCTGTTGACTGATTGTAGGACAAATAATCAAGCCATTGCCAGCTATAGGAGTAAATCCATTTATCAGGACACCCACTTTGCTTAAATGTTGAGTCTATCAACATACATAAAAACAAGATGGTTTTGGTTGACTTTAACTACCCACCAACTGGGTAGATTACTCCTGCTCAAACTCACTTGCCCAGTGGTTAATCAAGTTCCTTAACTACAATGCCTGGACCAGTGGGATGACATCCACACAAAAGAAGACAACATATGGGATCTGGTGCTTACCAGTATGGGTGACAACTGTACATCCTCCACTTTCAGGTCCTCCCTGATGAGGTCTGACCACAAATTGTTCTCATTCAAAGTAAGTATCACACATGACCCCCCCCCTCACAGCATATAAAGTAATAAAGATCAACCAAGCAGATTATAACCTACTATGGGATGGTATAAATAGCTTGCCTGCACCACTACCCTCAGATGGAACAGGGAAATATACTGAGCTCTACACCAGTGCTTGATACAAGCACCTGCATAACTGCATTGACTTGCCTGTACCTGACAGGAGCAAAACAAACTCCTCATGGCACAGCAAACCTACCTGCTGGACAACTGCCATTAGCAGGCTTTATAATAAGAGGCAGACATTGGTGTCTCACATTAGGTGAGAGGGAGCCCCCCGCTAAAATGGTGGCACTCCTTCCTCAGCTTAAACAAGCAAATAAGGGTTGTTGCGAAGTCCTGCAAAACAAGGTATGGGGCAAAACTAGCCTGCTCCACAAACAACAACCACAAAGCATTGTGTAGTTACATGTGTAACATAAAAGGAAAGGCCCACATTGTTGCCAAACTCGTACTCAATGATACCACATATAATGACCCTGTAGACATAGCTAATCTGTTGGCCGACAGGATCTGTGGCAGCTGCACTCAAGTTCCCACCACATGTACAACATGACATACATACATGTCCTATACATTGTATCTCTAAAGAGCAGGTATAAATGACCTCTCTAAGGTGACAAATATAGCATCTATTGCACCTGCTAACATCTCAGGCTGCATCCTACATGGTATTCAACATGGTTACAACCTCATTGGAAGCTCATTGCAATCATAGTGTAACTACTGGCTGCATCCCATCTGACTGGAAATCGGCCACTGTTGTCCCCTTGCACAGAGATGGTGTGTCCATTGACCATGGGAACTATAGACCTATTAGCCTGACTAGTCATATCTGTAAGGCCATGGGGCAACTCTTCATCAACCATATCAAAAAAGACCTAGGCAATCTAAAAACACTTGACCCTATACTGTATCGATCTGTGATAGGGAGAGCATGCCTGTTAAACCTGGTGGACATCTATGAGGCAGTCTCTAATGATCTGGATGAGGGGACGTATGTGCATACAACCACCTGGACTTACCCAAGTTATTTGACACTATCTCCCACTCAGGTGTCATTGACAAACCCACCCAGCTAGCCATCAACAGAAATATCATTAAAGGGGTCATGAACTGGCTCACTGGTAGCACTCATATAGTCAGAATAGTGGTATCTACCTCCAATAGCAGAGCTGTAATCAGTGGTGTTCCACAGGGTTCAGTCCTGGGTACTCTAAGGTTTGGAATCCATTTATCCAGCATACAAACAGAAAGTGAATATTTGTGGCTGACAAGGTTTGCTAATGCCTGCAAAATGGGAGTGGTCACAGACTCTCCAAACATCTTACAAAAGGATCCTACATGACCAAATGATTGTTGACACAATCATAGAATTAAACTCCATGAAAATATATGTAGTATCATTACTTGCAGTACCAGCAATTCCCATGCTATATGGCACATCAATAGCAACACATCAAGTACATACTCAGGTGTGAGAGACCTGTGCTCAAAGACCTGGGCTCATAGGTTTGCACCTACCTTAGATCACCATGCATCTGCAATGAAGGGAATTATATCTTGTTCATGTCATAACTGAGGGCACTGTCACCTGTATATGTAGTACTTATAACCTCCATGTACTCTTCCCTCATTAGGCCAATATGTGAGTGCAAAGGCCATTTTGTTATGAATGTTTCCAAGCACCAGTGGCAATTGCAGAGACCACAAAGGTTCCTTAAAAGGCAATTCAAGTCTTCAGCATCTGTGCTGTAGGGATCATCGGAGATCACTGTAACTTTAGCCTGTGTCATACAGACTACTCAGTGGTGATATCTGCCTTACATATGAGGCAATCTGTGACCCTACTTTATTGGGAATGCTGCATATCCGTAAGTCAAATGGTCCATGGATTATTTGCTGTAAGAACCTTATCCTGGTATGTGACATCAATAAAATATGCTGGAGGTTAGAGATATGTCTACCAGGGTATAACAAAACTTTGCAACAGACACCCACTTAATGTCAAACAGCACACCTCATTGGCCCTCTTCAGATGCAATCTGTACAATTGGATGGGTAACATACCTCTCAACTGCCCAGATTTTCACAGAATTTCAAGATTTTTGGCTCATATCTGTGGTCTGTTCATCATAAAATTTGTATTTTTCTGGTAATTCACTAGGATGATTTGAGCATTTATGTCAGTAAATAATGACATACATTTCAGTTTCAGACCTCATATCCTTCAGAAAATGCATGCCAAAACAAACCATGTTACTATAGCAACTTTCTAAGTTTATAAGAGCCATATTTAAAATATGTCCCTATTTTTGGGCCATTGTCTCCCATTTTGACAGGCTTTGTCCAGATTTCTTGCACTAAGAGGTTGAAAGTTATGACGGGTGGCCATACATTCACCACAGTGGTTCTGCCTGTGTCCCCTTGGACAGGGGCAATAGTTGCTGATTTTGTAAATAAGGTAAGAACCTGGCTAAGAGTATAAGGGCCCTAGGGCCATTAGCCTAGTAAAGTCTAATGATCCTATGATTCCCATAGGCTGATGTAAAATGCTCTGACTAACATCCACACACACCAACTTGGCTACAGTGAGAATGCTATCACTACCAGTTAATGTTTTAGGACACTGCACAGCAGACACACACACTCCAAGTTGGCTATCTTGAGATTAGAACCCCTACCTATCTAGTCTTAGACACTACAGATCACAGCATGTAACACACATGCCATGCCTCAAGTCTGACATTAACAGGTCTTTAGGTACTCTTATGCTAGATGAAATAAGCAGGCCTTGTGGAAGACAGGAATTTTGAGAACTGCATTACCTGCTATGCCCAAAATAATGCAAAACCCTGCCTCTTTCTAAGTCAGTGTGGTAATCATATTCATTTTGTAGGGAAATACACATGCAAAGCAAGGTGGCTGGAGTGAGATTAGTACCCCTACCTATCTAGTCTTACACACTACTGATCAGAGTACTTAATGCAAACTCCATGGATTAAATCTGCTTTATAAATAACTGTAGGTGAACTACTTGTAGAAGTTATACACAAGGCCTGCGTTGAAAAGTGTGTGTGGCCTGCAGAATGACATTGCTTCTGACTGTCATCAAGTAGCCTAGCAGTCAGACAACTGTTTTTTATCTTAGCTATGTGGCAACAGTAGCCATTTTAGCCATATGTGTCTGTTTGCATTTGGATGTGCAAGCCTGTGGCCAAAAACAATCAGACATACACGCACATATATACATGCATATATTTATGTATATAACAGGATATATATCTATAGCTATATATATATATATATGTATATATATTTATATATATATATTATATATATATTATATATATATATACACACACATAGAGAGAGATTTGTGTGTGTCTGATGTACAGTATATGTGCTATCTAGATACATGGGGAAAGACAAATGTAGCTAGTCATTGCCTTTAATATTGTTAGACATCCTGAAAAAAAAAACAGCAATAAGCCAGTTACTTTCTCCATACAGAACTAATTGTCCTCGCTGATCTACTGAGAAATTCTTCCTCTGCATCTCTAAAGCTAACAACAACTCAGGGACAGCTCTTTTTTCTCATGCCATAGCTAGATCCTTGAATAACCACCCCCCTTCTCTAACCTCTGCCTCACTAACACTCATTTCAAAAAATGCTCTCAAATCACATCTTATGAATACATGGCTATGTTCATGCATCACATGAATCTCACAATCTCAGCACAATTTACACATTCCTTCCTGCTATCTCTACTGTATATATGCTATGGTTAGGGATCTTACTGTCAACTTGAAATTGTATAATATGTCGTGTCTAATCATATGATTTTTTATTTTGTTATCCTATCTCACTAACCCAATGTTAAAGCTTTGATGTATGAGACCCTCTATCTTTGTAAATTTACTTACTTGCTGCTGATGTATTGTTTATTGTTTAGACTGAATTGTATGAGACTTTTTATGTCTGTACTTACCTCAATTATCATTGTTATATTATTGTTTGTATTACCATGTTGATGTTAATTTAATTGTGGAGCATTTCTCCCTGAGCCTCCGCTGTAAATGGACCTGTGTCCATTCAGACTATTCCGGTAAACAAATGTAAAATAAATCAATAAATAAAGAAATAAGTAGATACATTTATATTTATGTGTGTGTGTGTGTGTGTGTGTGTGTGTGTATATATATATATATATATATATATATATATATATATATATATATATATATATATATATATATATATATATATATATATATATATATATATATATATATATATATATATATATATATATATATATATATATATATATATATATATATATATATGTATGTATATATATATATATATATATATATATATATATATATATATATATATATATATATATATATATATATATATATATATATATAGAGATATATATATATATATATATAGATATAGCAACAGATTTGCAGTTGGCTTAACTAAGTCTATGAGCATGTCCAATGGGAGTTTTGGCTAGTTATTAACTGACTCCAGCCTACATCTAGCTGTACTCCAGTCCCGGATTTTGTATATTACACACTATGACATCTGTCCCTGTTTCTGCACTGCTGCATTTCACTCACATTGGCTAAGATTCTCTAAAGTTGTCTTGTGTAATTAATGTGTGACAGTGGTTAAAAGAGTATACCGCAAACAGTCTGGCAGTCTGTAGAACACAATTTATTGATTTCTCACATCCAAAACAAATGGATACTTCTAGACAAGAACTATGAAGACCATCACGCAAGGTGATTGCCTTAGTCCTTTAAGCCGCAGATGCTGCTTTACAGACAGGGGTGCATTCATCACACAATCACCTGCATAAAAACATACAATGGTTATTCCTCCATTACCTAAGACATACAATGTATGATCAATTTCTATAGTACTGCCCTGAGACAGGGTGAAATGTTCATATATCACAGATGAGTTACTGTTAGAAGGGAACACTGTTGTGTTTGGGGTGGGGAACAACACCAGATGTTCTGCTGGGATAAACAACTGTCTGACTAGCATTTAAATGACCAAACACCACATGAAATATCCAAGTTCCAAAGAATAAAAAATGATGAACGATCCAGGCAGCAATAAAACGTATATCAGTATTTCCTGTTTATTAAACAAGTACATTAAGCGCTTTCGGCTCACAACTGTAGCTTTCATCAGAATAAATCTACTGTGTGAACATTTTGTTTTTAAAAACACCATTAACCAAGCATTAACATTTTCCTAATTAACCCTGTTAATACACTGCTTACCCTTAAACATGCAGTGTTCCTTTTAAAAAAACATAGAAAATCAATAGAGCACTACATACTGTTTAATATAAATTGTAATCGTTTATAAAAAGTCTATTTTCATCAAACATAAAATAAATATAAAGTTCCTCCAAGAACTTACTAAAATCATGGTAGAACATATTTATTTTTTTATTTTTATTTATTTATTTATTTATTTAACATTTGTTGACCGGGAAAGTCCGACTACGTTCCACAGAGCCTGTTTTCAGCGGAGGCCCAGGGAGAAATGCTCCAGATGCATGTCTTTGGAATTTTGTAATTTTGTAATTCTGAATATTTTAAAATGTATTTGCCTTTTCCTGTAACATAGGGGCTATAGATGTAGTTTCATTTAAACCAGGAAAAAACATTGCTGCTATTTTGAACTGCCATTGGGTTTCTTTCTTTTTTAACAGATGTTTCCAATCCCCTCCCCTTGGGTTCATTTTCACTTATTCAAGCATGCCAAGTACAAATTTATTAAAATGTGTGCAAGTTTGGGAATGCTTGAATAATGCACTTGTTGTTTTCTTATTATTAATGTCATTACCATGTTCATACATCCTATCTTTAAAGGCTCATTCTGTCTTACCTACAAAGAATGCAGAACACATCTCACAGACTGCTAAATATACCACTCCCTTACTCAAGCAATTCCCTTTGATGAACTGTACCTTGCTCCTAAACTTATTATTCAAAATAATGGAATTCTCTTTATTGATATAGAAACATTGTTTGCAACTTCCACAGTGTCTGGTTCCTATAGTCAAATCCTTTCATGGCTTTAGATTCTTTTCCAACAGCCCTTTGATATTCACTCCAGTTTTATTCACATACTTGAGACGACCCCCTATTTTATGAATACCTCTTTGTTTCTTTTAAAAATACTCCAATTTCTATATAAAGACTTCCTAATTTCATTTGAAAGGTAATTATGTCCCAGTACACAAGCTTTATTGTATTTACATCTTTCTAAATTATTTCCATTATTATTTTTCTGTAAGCCCACATCGAGCAGGGGTTGATACACTGTACCCCACTTGTATACTTCCATTAATATTTCTATTAAATAGATTATTAAATAGATTTATTCTGATGAAGGCACTTAATGTACTTGTTTAATAAACAGGAAATACTGATATACATTTTATTACTGCCTAGATCGTTCATCATTTTTTATTCTTTGGAACTTGACTAGCATTTAACCCAACTGTCTAACATTTCTCTTCCATGATGTGCCAGTAATCTGTTGCAGTAAGACTGCATGAATATTCCATGCATGAGTCCTACTGAATAGAAATGGAAACATGTTAGTTGAATGGGTATTTGTAGCCCTATGTGGATGTCATTTCTGTTCAACTAGCCACTATAGTTACTTGTGTAATGTACGTGGTCCATACATACACTGACATATCATAGTAATCCAGTAGACTACTGTATAAGATATGGACTTACTCTGCATATGCAGCAGTTGACACAACTGTAGTTCAGGGATGAGTCTGGCTGATGCAAGCAGTACACAGCCAATACATGGGTAGGTACAGGATGTGTGAGTTGCCTGGCATCAATTTTAATATTTGTATGTGAGTTGGAGTAAGGTATTAGTCCCTAGGTTCCTAGGTTGTCAGTGAATTTGTTATGCATTGTCTGTTTGCCAAAACCAGGGCATACTAGGCATGCCTACAACTGCCTACAGGGACATCAGCAGGGCGGTCCTCCTCCGATTCCTCCTGTGACTGTGGCTGTGGTGACCTAGGTACTGATGGGAAACTCTATATCCCTTCCTTTTGCTGATCCTGCTCCAACTGTTTCCACAGGATCAGATTGTGTAGGATAGCACATACTGTTAATATTTGTGCACATGTGACTGGAGTATAATGCAGGGCTCCACCAGATACATTGAGGCACCGGAACCGAGACTTCAAAAGCGCAAACACACACTGTGTGATGTTCTTAGTTTATGTGTGTGCCTCATTGTAGCACTCTTCCATGGTTGTGTGTGCATTCCTAATGGGTATCATCATCCACATTTCTAGGATATAGCCAGCATCCCCCAATAAATGGCCCTGTGGGATGTCCCCCTATCAAATATTTGGTACAGCTATGATGTGTGCCAGATATGGGAGTCATGAAAACTGTCAGTTTAACCAGCACACACATTCATGATAATCCCCTGGGCATTGCACATGATTTGGCAGTTAATGGAGTGGTATTCTTTGCAATCAATATAGATGCTACCCTGCTCACCAGGTGGTGCCTTGATTTGTACATGAGTGCAATCTATGTCACCTAATAAATTCAAGGTAGTGTGCTACATGGTAGAACATTTGCATATTACTGGCCCTCACTTCAGGGGAAAGGGAAAAGAATATGTGCTCAATGGCATATGGGAGCATAGCATCCAGGAATTGGTGGAATATCCTGGATGCAGATGCCTGTGAAACCCCCATCATGTCCCCAGTTGGTCTTTGAAAAGTACCTGTAGCTAGTATCCTAATGGGCTACACATACCTTTATCTCCACTGGGATGGTCTCCCCTTTGTTTGCTCTGACTCTGAGTTGAGGGCAACAGAGCTCAGTGAGTTCTTGTAATATGTCCCTGTCCACCCTGTAATACTCTGCAATCTCCAACTCATGTAGCTCCTGGAAGGTTACCCTCAGCCTGAACACTCTTCTCCTTCTTGGCTTAGGCCTACTGTCAGCAGCACCAGCTGCGCTGACTTCATCATCTAGCACATATAGATGTAGCAGACCTGCAGCAGCCCCTAGCATTATCCCAGTTAAAATTCCCAAGTCTCTAGTCCAATGGCCCAGATTATTGAAGGAAAATCAAAATGTAGGGTGTATGCATATTTTATACATTCTGCTTTAGGTCCACCATGTTGGATTGGCTAATTATCACCTGCCCAGGATATAATTAAAATAATTTGCAGGTCCTACTTTAGTGTTCACTGCACTGCTCTGCACCACTGCATGCAGCATAGCTTATACAAAAGTCAAAAATATTTATTAAAGATATCTGGTTTTAATTAATTGTTGCCTACATCATCAGTGTCACATTAAGGGTGGTCTGTCCATGCCAACACACTCAGCTATGCAGCGCACCATGTAAACATGCATGGCTGGGAAAATAAAATACTAAAAATACACACCTCACTGATGTCATCCACATCCTGTGGGAATATCAAAATATCAACATCATGTAGGAGCCTACACGAAGGGGATATGCAGACACGGCTGCTCCTTTTAACAATTCCAGAAGTCCACCTCATTTGCATACATTTCTTTGGTGACAGCCTAGATAATACATGGTTCACAGCCATGTTAGCTAGGTGACAGCACATATACACTGTTGTATGGACCTGACACAAGGTCCTACAGTACATTTGTGAAAACCATATTAGAAATGTTATTTTTTGTCTGTTAAGCATGTTTGTGCACTGCGGCATATAGTGCAAACACTCTGAAATTATTATAAAAAATATTATTTTCCATATTCCCTTCCTTTTTAAGATATCCATAATGTACCGTTTGCACATATATGTCTGTGAGCTAACATTTTCTGGGGAGTTATATCCATATTTTTAGACTTTTACATCCCCTTCTGTCTGTGTAGACTCCAGCACATGGAAAAATTTTGTGTACACTGTGTACACTGACACAGAGTCTACACAGATGCTTTTCTCCTAGTTGAATCATTCTACCTGGGTCATTTGCATAAGAGTGAACTGCTTCTGAGGTAATTTGCATTCCATGGAACTTTCTCTTTTTGCGAGAGCTTGTGTGCCGCTAAGCAATGCTTACTGGATCTAAAATTGTCTTTGCTCGAGCATGCAGCACATCGCGATGCGTACACCAACATTTGTGTAACCTTTACTTATTTCCCACCAGGAAGAAATAAGAATTCTTGCGAAACAAAACTATTAGCTTAGAAAAGAGAATGAGTGATATACAAATTGTAATGCTATGTCAGGTACACATAGCAGAAGTTAATAGTTTTGTTGATGGATATTATGTGAACTTTTATGGGAAAGTGAACACTGCCTCACTATTTTTTTATTTATTTTTAAACCAAAATTAGAAAATGGAGCTAAAATTACTGTCAGAAAGCAATAAAATAAGTCCTTTAAATTACATAATCATGAGCAATATCTTTTTCCATCTACTTAATGCTGACAATTGTTAAGCACTATTCAAACTAAATGAGAATAAAGTGCTTACATTTAAATGCAGGATTATTATAACAGATGAATCACAGTATAATTTCATATACAGAGACTTAAAGTGATATGTGTTATATCACATGCCATTTCCAGTACAAAATTTGCAGAACATGTGTAAAGTATTTAATTTTGCTTTTAGCTGTTGAATAATGTTCTGTTTTTTCAATGGTTACCCAAGAAAAATGATTCCTTATTTTGACTATTTCTTTAGTGAAACGTTTATACAAACTTCACTGATAACATATGAAAAACATTTCTGCTTGCATTTTCAGATAAACAGCTAAGTAATTATGCACACACAAAAATGACTTACAGAATTGATCCAATTATGCACTTATTATCTATTGTACTGCCTTTGGAGATGACCAGCTAAGTTTAAATGACTTGACTAATGGTCTGCCTTGGGCAGAAGAAAAAATGAATTTCTGTTTAATACCTTTGTTGGTGTACATAGCATGCTAAATGCAACACATAGTCAATGAAAATTTATTATGTATAAAAGGAAGACAGTTATATTGTTAAGAACTGCGAAACATCCACTAAATTCCAGAAAAACATAAAATAATTTTCTATTTGAAAATTAATTTTTCCTTAGACAAAACAATCAAGACCAAAATAACCACTGAAACTTTTTATTAAATGTCCACCAAACAAAGAACCATTAATTTCATTCAATGACAGAAATACCAAACTGTACATATTTCAGTTTGCCCTTCCAGCTGACATAGCACCTGCTTCTGGTAGTCTTGTCCAGCCCAAGTGCCACTTTAGTACTTGACCCTGCATGGGCACAGTATTTGCAACCACTAACACTCATTTAACTTCTATGCAGGGGAATCCAAAAAGGGAGAAAACTGAGCTGTTCTGCCATGACTGATGTTACCAGATACAGTTTGGGTCTATTTAACCTCTGGCTAAAACCACATATTCTACCCTTGTGGCCCTTGAGACAACACCCTCTGCACATGAAGGGTATTTGCATAAGCCAATGTTTTTGCTTCATTGCAGGATATCTTCTTATGAAGGTTTTTTCCTCACATCAAAGTAAACATCTAACATGTTTTCATATATAACAGGTTGGTAGCTATATTCAGAAGTCAAAAGATGTACCCTGAGAAACATAAACACTAGCATGATTCTTGTTATCATCTATTGTATGCACTTTCTATATTGTGGTCTGCAGAATCACACACACACACACACACACACACACACACACACACACACACACACACACACACACACACACACACACACAGACATACACACACACACACATACACACACACACACACACACACACACACACACACACACACACACACACACACACACACACAGACACACACACACACACACCATCGGTCAGAATAAAATGACACTTTTAAAGTACATTTGGAAACAGTTACATTACACAGAGACTGTTTGTTGTACGCCTTGCTTCAACAAAACATAATTTAAGTAGTTTAGCAATATATTGCTGATCATGCCAATGAACAAAACATTTTACTGGCTCTATGGGCTGGATTCCATCAAGTTCACAAAAGTTGTAGAAAAGTCTGTAATATGTAACTTAGAATATTTTTCGCATAATAGAGTTTCTCAATAGCAACAGTGTACTGTATATCAGTCACAGCTGCTGTGTTAGTAATGAAAACTATCTCATAAAGTATGATGTACATTAACAAAGTTATGGAAATAATATCCCAATCTAAGCTGCCTAACATTTATAAATACATATCTACAACAATCTCTCCAGTAAGCGTAGAGAAAACTGCAGGAGATCTCCATAAGTAATTTATTAGTGAAATATACTCGCTGTCTCTTGTGGATTCCATTGGAATCTCTAAAATATCTAATAAAAAAAATTACTAAAGGCAAAGGTCAATCGCAGCCACATTGCTACAGTGAACAGAAGCTAACAATGGGTGTGGGACATGTGTGGGTAATACAATCACGCACACACCCAAGGAAACAGAGATAGAAATGCCAATGTGGGGTATAGGTGAAGAAGGGGAACGCATGCTAGGAATGATGGAATAGGAAAACCTGGAGGATAGTCAGAGGGGCATGGACAGTGTTTTTTTTTTTTTTTTGGTGGGAATACGCCCTTTTTTTTATTTTAAGAGTAGAAAGAAAGGTAAAGACAGGGAAAGAGGAAGAGAAGGCCAGCACAGCAACTATAACTATATAACAAATATCACAGCACATGACTGAAAAATGTCAAAATAAATAATAAGGAGGAATAAGTTACACAAATGGCAGACTGTACACATGGGCAATGGAAAGTTGACAAACAGGGTAAGGATGCATACCTGTCATGTTGACATGCAGAAACACCTATGTACCTATGCACTATTACATTATGACATATTGCAAACTGTGTGGCAGTCATACCTGGCTGTGCATCACTGATGGCCGTTCTGTGCTTTAGGGTAATAAATATGGATTACAGTACACATTGGTTAAATAATCCAATAGACAAGTAGTCTGTCAGCAGTGCAAGTGCAAGCCAAGCAATATCACATATGAGCAAATACAACCACTGGAAAGCTGAAGAATACCAACATAGGGTGGGATGGAACCACTGACCATGCATGTAAAAGGCAGACAACCAAGCACAATGCCAAACAGCAGCACTATAACAAAACAGCAAACTGGATGCTACCTACACAAGATGTACACAACCCAAACAGACATGCAATGAAATGCATATGTCACACAAATATGCCATGTCAGGGACAACACACAGGTATAGGAGTATATGTATGACCTTCACTGGCCTAAGTGGAAAATGTTGGAAAGCAATGTCAATATACATACACACACCAGTTCCATGTAATAATAATATACAATCACAAATCATTGATTAATGCTATAAAATCAATATCAGGTTGTGCATATGAATTTCAAAAAATTACACTGGTTAATATGTAACAAATGTATAACAAGAACAAGGGTGCATTGCAAGCAATAGCCACCAACTTGTCTGCATATATCCTGCATCTGCATAATGGCCATAGAGTTGGCACAAGTTGACCTTGTAAAAAAATAACTACATAAAAATGCATGAGAATTCCAGCAAAGATAAACATATACTATGCATATGTGCACGAAATATGACATACCTACAAAGGTGAAAGGGAGGTGGACAACATGGACCCACATCAAAGAAGACCTAGCAGCAAAGCTCCATAGGCAAACCAAAAAAACAGGACAATAATATGTAAGGTGGCACATTGAAAATGCATTTATACACCACATAGGGTGGTGTTGAAGTCAACTCAAACTACATTGAAGAGAATGGCCAATGTACGTCACATGGGCAGAAAGTATTCTTGACAGCAACAAAAATGGGCATGTATAAATCACACACACAAAGTAATGTGCAATCATATAACAGTAACAGGCATATGTAAGCAAGCTAAGAATTGGTATTACATGCACATACACTCAAACATGCATACACACACACACACACACACACACACACACACACACACACACACACACACACACATATTTATACATATATGTATGCTGTCACGTCAAGGTAAAGCAACATGTGGAATAAACACCTGCATTTATATGTGACTGACCCTGGTTATGAATGAGCAAAGGACAGTCCTGTGAGCAACATTGCAGCCCAATAACATGAAGTCAGTGACTGCTCACAGTTCCAAGGTACAACTGTGTTTCTCTATCGATCATAATGCAGAGACATGTACATAAACAATTGCATATGTACATCATTTGCCAAAATATGTGAATTTATGTGAATAAAGAATGGATGTGGAAATATAACATAAGCCAAAGAAAGCATATTGTACTGCTACTGAATAAATTAACATTACGGCGACGAAGAAGATGATGTTTACATGAATGTTACACTGGCAGTCTATACATTCAGTAAAGGAGTACTTCCCATACTCATCAGATACAATATACAAAACACCATAACATCGGCCTTGCCAGCACATGCTACACACAATGCCTGCATGCCAGTCTGACAGCATGACACGTGTCATCCAAAACACAGGGGCAAAAACAAGTCCTTCTATTGAACATACATGTCATGGCAGATCACAAATTATACTCACGCCTCTGTGATATGTGTGGAATATGAGGAACATGTTGTTTGGGAGTTGCTGTCAGTACCACATATGTGTACAGTGGAATTGTTGGAGCAGTTGCAGCATGTTAACTGTTGAAACTCGCAGACAGCTAAATGTTGAAGGAAAGTCTAATGTGGTAATGTGTGTCATGCCCCCATTGAAACATAATGCTAAGTGTCACAGGACATCTGCAGCATTTGTTTGGATGTAAATCACATAAGCATGGCAGCACAATGCTATGCATGCTGAAGTGTGCAAATACAGCCAATCATTGATATGGCAAATACCATGGTGGCAGTATTACACAAGTGGATCACACAGACAATACATAGGGTGCTGAGGGACCAACATGATGGGGATGAATATCAGAAATAATTTATCAGGCTATTTCCCTGAATTAATCCTGCATAGTCCATGCCATGTCTTGGAAAAAATTCTCTATTATGTCCCTCATCTGTGTCCAGAAGACATCAGTCACCACCTCCCAGATCAGCTCCCAATAATTGTTATTGGAGTGACTGATATTATCTCCTCCATGGTGCTGCAAGGATGATGGCACATGCAGGTCCAGCTTCCTCGTCATCATCATCATCATCATCGTCTCCATCATGATAGTTATCTTCATCATCGGACTCTAGCAGTGGTCTGGCCTGCACTCATCTCTGATGTCTGATTAGTGACTGTCCATGGGACCCATGCTCTGTCAAGGTGGATCACAACATAATACTGAAAGTACAGATGCATATCTGATACTCTTGACTAGATAAACATGTCCACTGTGATACAATGCACAGACAGAAATGAGTATGAAACCTTAGGATACTTTACGGACATAGTCAAGTTTCCCTCCATATGCGATGTATGTCAGTATTCAAAACTAGAAAAAATAAAACCAAATGTCTATCAGGATGCAGATTCTTGTGAAAAATCAGAGTTGACATGAAAATGAAACTGATGTGTACATCTGCAATCTAACAGACATTAAACAACATCACACTGACATGTGATATCTGCATATGAAACTAAACGTATAGCAACATACATTGCAGGTTTCATTAAAAACACCCTCTCAAATGAAATTACCTAAAATGATTATGCAGGACAAGTAAAATAAACAGAATTGCTGCTACTGGATGGTTAATCATGCACACAATGCATTTCCTATGTCTTATTCTATACTTATGTACAGTTTCAATAATGGACCACTGTATCCATCACAAAATGTGAGCAGCTTAATCAAGGCCATGCCATGGCATGCATAACACAGCTTACCACTGGAAATCCTGACATTACCTGAACACTTGACTACTAGTCATCAGTGTTTGTGACAAGCACGTTCAACGCCAGCACACTTACATATCCTGACATTTGGAGAGAAGCATGCCATGACATTGTGATGCAACATTCACATGAGTATACTGAGTCTACCTTGGATAACAGCAGTGTGCAAATGACAACATAACACTAGTAGTATGAACTGCACTGTTTATTACTTGTGATGTATGCCTCAGTAAATTGGCCAGCGGACTGTCTGAGAATATTACTATTCTCATGTTTCCTGGCTTATATGTGTGCCCTGCACATTTATGTCAATATGTGAATGTCAACTTTAATCTGGGTGTCTTTGCATGGAATGAGTCATATGAAAAGCCACCAATTAACATATTGGCATAATGAAGATATAATGAAACAACAATACAGTGTGAAATATGAATGCCATATGCAAAACAGCTGAGCAAGGCAATATGCTCATTGGCTGACTCAACATCAACTTTTTGGAATGCAACACAGCAGCCTAGTAGTAATGTACAATCATAAACACATCAGCAGTCTGTGATGCATGAAAATATAGTAAATGTCATTCAAACAGTCTTGCCTGTCTAAAAATGTATCAGTGCCCTACTTAAATATATTAGCAAGCACTACTCTTCAAAATGCAAACAGTATGATGATGCTTGCTGATTATATAGCAGACAGTCTGAAATGTTGAACAAGAATGCCTGTGTTAACAATTATCCACAACACAGGGTACAGCTGTGTTTTAAGCAAACCATCAAAGGTGTTGTAGGCAGATGAGATACTCATGTTGATCTGAAGGGTATGCCAGACTGTCCACCAACAACAGTGTGAACACTGACTCAGCAAACAACCATTCAGTATGTCAATAGGCTATGCACAACCGATTGGTCAGTAAGAACCACTCAAGGATAGGGTACTAATAGGGATCATGGCTTATGCTTTACAAGAAAAACAACATGCTGTACATTTATAAAATTAAAATTGCAAGCATGAATGCATGTCAGCACAGTGGTCACAACACAAAAACGCAACATTCATATTTCAAATAGTGGAATACCATCATGTAACACATAGCTGCTGTTAGCAGACAACTGCAAATTGCTGTACATCATGTACACATTAATGTATTTTAGGTGGGAGGATATAAAATATGTACAGATATTGATTGCCAAAGGAAAACTTATAACTCAAATTTATCCCAGATATCAGGTGATGTAACTATTCTACAGTCCAAATGTATATCTGACCATCTCATTCCCTTTAAGTATAGGTATAAGGAGGGTGTTGGGATTGAATTGATAAACAAACATGAAATTCAAGTAGCAACAATGACAGAGTTATACATTTATTTATTTATTTATTTATTTACATTTGTTAACCGGGAATGTCCGACTGGACGCAGATCCATTTTCAGCGGAGGCCCGGGGAGAAAAGCTCCACAAATTAAAATATTACATACATAGTTACAGATGAAGAATCCTAGCAATTAAAATATTACAAACATAGTTACAGATGAAGAACATAGTACATTCAGTAGATAACTAGCATCTGTTCTATCCACGAAGTCATAGCAGATATTAACAATTGTTACAATAAAAAGTTACTGCCATATAATAAGTAGATAGGTATGGAATTATCAGAGCTTGTTGTAATCAAAGGTAGTTTGTGGGGTGGAAGAGAGGTAGAGGGCAGATGGAGTGGGAGAAGTTAGAGGGGAGAGTTACAAGGGCATAGCCAGCATGTTTTTTAGGTGCGCTTTAAGTAAAGCTTTGAAGTGGGTGCATTATGGTAGAGAGGTTATTGTGGGGGGGAGGGTGTTCCATAATTTGGCTATAGCACTGGAGAATAGTGCTTTTCCAGCAGTGTTACTGGCTCTAGTAACCTGTAATTGATTTTTGTTGATGGATCTTAGTGATCTGGTGGTGAGATAGGGTTGGAGTAGATACTGGAGGGATGGAACCTTTAGAAGATGGTTAACCAGTTTGTGAGTGAGTGCGAGTTGATACCATTGAAGGTGGCGAGGGAGTTCTAGCCAGCCTAGTTCAGTAAGTGAGAGACAGTGGTGACTGTGGTAGGATGCCCCGGTGGTGAATTTGGCAATTTTGTTGTAGCAGGTCTTGAGTTTATTTAGATCGCATTGCCTTAGGTTGGTATATATTGGAGAGGCATAAAGTAGGGTGGAGATAAGGTGCAAATTTGCAACTGAAATCCTAGCTGCTTTGGTGAGGAGTTGCTTATTTCTGTATAAGGCTCCTAGTTTTTGGTGGACTTTGTTTATGGTCATGTATATGTGAATATAAAATCTGAGATTGTTGTTTATTTCAACTCCTAGCAATTTGGTGTGATCTGTTGGGTGGATAGTGGTGTTGTTTTTTGCTGTAACGTTAAAGTGAGAGTTGTTTTGAGTATGTTTGGTGAATTCGAAGATGAGGAGTTTAGTTTTGTTTTGGTTGAGTATTAACTGGGCATTGGATAGCCAAGTTTCAACAGGAAATGGCATCCAGTATGACCTTTTGCAGTTCGGGTAGGGACTGGGCTGAGCAGATGATGGTTATATACATGAAATTCAAGTAGCAAATGTTATCGTATTCCACATTCTATTTGCAGAACTAAACCAGTATGTTGAAAGTTTGACCACATAACTATAGTAAAACAGTTGCTGTTGGCAGAATAGTACAGATTATCGAGGGATTCATAGAAATCTTACAAATGAACACTGTAGTTATAAACATGTTAAAATGTTAATATAAATAAGCAGGTATGTATAGCAGCATTTTGAAAACTTTTATACAGACACAATATGAGAGCTATCCCCTATGTGGATTTGAACATACACTCAACCAGTGCATATGCTTTATGCTTGCTGGTCTGTTGCTTTACAGGTTGAGCTAACAGCCATCATACATTTCTTATTAGCACACTACTATTGTGTGCTGCATATCCATATTCTTGCAGATAGAGGAATATGGAAACATCCAATGCAAAGAAGCTATAGGCCCTCACGCTTCACAAAATTGCTGGATTTCCTCAAGTTTTACAATGTGGAAGATACATTTAGACAGTCAGACATGCAGTGCTCTTGTGTTAAATAAATGGGACTTTAATAATACAGTTCACTTTGTGAAGCAGAATGGACTAACAAATGTTTTTATTAATACTCACACAAGGACAGGTAGACTGGGCCATACTGAAGTGTTATGGATAACAGAGAAATGTAATCAGTGGCCTTGTTATTATAGGCATCAGTGTTACATGATGATATTGCACGTGTGAAAAGAAGCCCATATATATTGAGAAACAGAAACATCTAAAATGTTCATTAGTATGTAATTGATAAACAATATGAAATAAAATATACCCTATGGTATTCAAGCTCATAATTACAGGGCAGATAGTTCCCTCATCTTCTCAATTATCCAGATAACCTAATTGTCAGAACAGCTAACTAATTATTTTAAAAGGCAAGTGTTTGATATCTGGGATACAGCTATATCTCTGAAATACGTAGAAATGTTCAGGTATATGTAGGATTGTGACACTTGCTGTAGGTATCCACCTGCTGTTTCCACACCTTGGCAACACTCTGATGAAGCTCCTTTGCCTTCCTCTGATGCAGGTCATGGTAGCAGGGGTTATCCTGCACTGCAATCTGAAAGATTCCTATCTGTCATAGATGATCCTTTGTAATCTGGTTTCATATATCAATCATTGTGAATTTCCATGGTCTATCTCTCATGTGATGCTCCACCCCAGCATATATGGTCTCCTCCTCAGTCCACTTGGGTGCCCAGATACACTGATGTCTCCTAGTGGTAGCCATCTCAATGATAATGTTGAGAATGTCGATATATCACAATTCAATAAATTGCTCACTGAGGGCCCAATCGGTTCGCAGGTAGCAATGGTGTGTTCTGGAATGTTTTAAAATCACTTCAAAGTGGTGCTTATGGCATGTTATCAGGTCATTGAGGATAACAAGTATGTGGTATGTATGATCCTATTTAATGATACCTATTGGGTATTTGCCCAGAGCACCTTCCTGTTATGCCTAGCTACTGGATAATGTTCTGAATTTCGAGAACACACATGGACGTGCACAAATGGAATTTCAAAACCTTGCATTTTAATGAAACTCATTAATTGTGTATGGCACAAATGGGAGCTAAAAGCTGTATGCACATAGCTGGTATTACTTTCAGATATTCCTGAATCTTAGGTAGCTGTATAGGTAATTTTTGGACCTGCTAGCATTGTTATCATTACTCCGTAGAAATGTATGTGTATATGCCTCGATTGATGCATTTATGAAAAATTGTGTGTAATATAAAAGTGCATGTGACTTACTGGAGAAGTGTGGGACTCAGCTGTATACATATAGGTGAGTACATTTGCATCATTAACAAGCAGTACTTTTCCATATTCAGTTGTATACACAAATTTAAACAACACAGATAAATAGCACAGAAGGCTGTACTCACAGATTTTTCATATATATTGATGGTAACTCAATAAAGTCTATGGTATATGTACAGAAACCTACAGATTCTGACATTATCTGTATATTGCTACGTAGTATGTATTTGTAGTACTGTTGTGGATATCTATTCATTGATGCTTATCAAAATAGGTGCTACACTATTGCCTCACTAAAACAAGATGATAATTTTCAGATACTCTCTGCCAATATTCATAGATTCATTGAGTGTTACTAAGCTAATGACCTGGTAATGTTCATAGATTCATTGATTGTTACTAAGCTAATGACCAGGAGGACCTTTTCTAAGCCAAGCCAAGTTTTTCCAAAAGAATAATGATATTCTGTATCCAAACAGGACATTGAGGGCCAGGCTTTCATAAGCTACCTCTGTCCATGAAGGACATGGGTGCTAGACCTGGTGTAAGTTTCCTATTCCCTATTCACTGGTCGGGATTGTGATTAAATGTGAATGGCATTCACTGGTTGTGTTAATATAAGCTCATCATGTATAGTAGTTCATATTACTATGACTGTTTTTTTTTTACACAAGTTGACTGTTTAGGTTCACTTTACATTACAGCTACAGCCATCACATAGTTCTGTTTTGCAAATATGTTGTGTGCTTTCTGCGGCGCAAAGCTGTGGTCTTTTTGACCTCCGCTTCTATGATATCCACTGTAAGGGGTTCAAATCCCACAGACAGCCTTTACAGATATTGCAACTTAATTTGTTATTGCATGTGTTATGAAATCGTGCAATGTTTTTTTTTTTTTATCACATATAGTTTTATATTTCTCAGTACTATGTGACACAAGCACTATTTCCTAAACTTTGGCATTGCACAGGACTGGAGAGAGATTAAATTAGCATGAGCTGTCCACATAATCATCTCCATAGGGGTGGGAGGTTGGCATAATGATTAAGGTGTTTATCTTGCAGACACAAGGTGCAGGGTTTGATTCTCACATGGGTAACTGACTAGACTTAAAATAGCCCACAAGGACAATTAGCCTAGTACTAACCTATGATCTATATGTTCACAGGTAATTACTAGGCTAGCTGCCCCTGTGGGCAGTTTTAAGCCTAGCTAATTTTTCTCCCAAAGGTTAAAATTCAAAACCTGTATTTTGTGTCTGTGAGGCAAACACCTTAACCATTACACCAACTCCCAATCCCAAAAAGAACACTTTGGGCATGCAGGCTTCAGACTCACATACCTGTATTTAGGAGTCTGGTTTTCTACTACTAGACCACACCAGCCCCCACATCAGTCTAACAATGTGTATATAACTGTCTTTCAGATGGCAAGCAGACCTAGGGAGTGACATCCCCCCCCCCCACAGGAAAACTAAATTATAATAGATGCTCTGCAACAGTATGGACAAAAACTACTTGGATGGGCAGGAAAGACAGTATGGAGGAATGAAGTCTGAACAGACCTCAAAAACATTATTAATGCTATAGGAGGTCACAATAAATCACATTAGGTAGACCCCATGAGGTCTGTCATTGACAATGCTCTGACATGATCTTTCATGCAGCTAACAGGGTATGCCAGTATGACATGTCAAGCAAAGTCACTTGTAGTGGACTACCATTGATACTCCCTGATGAGATCACACAATTTCTTGAATCCCTGCATTTAGTTAGTGGGGACTGCCTCACACCCAGGGGTTGGATAGAAGCAGGGGTTCCAGGCCACACATGTATGAGTTACTTTGCATAACATTAATGCACATGGAGTAACTTAGTACATATTGTTATTGCATGCATATTCCTCTAGAACCATTTTTTGTTGCAGCAGCAGAATTGCATCATGCACTTGGGTCCGCACAGAGTGATGATGATCAATGTAAGTGTGATGACATGTAGCCATTCAACTTCAGTGTCGCTCTTCTTATGTGCATTAAGGAGACGGTGAGGCTTGGTTGTTCATTTAAGTAGTTTATTGTATACAAATACATCAGGATGGATGGCAGGAACATTAAACTTAAACAGGCTATCTAACTGACTCACTACATACATGCATGCTCTCACTGTGGCTGCTCACTTAAGATGGTACTCTTGCTTGCACTTGCACAGTACTTATATGCATGTGAATACTCACTGGAACGCTTCTTAAAGGTATATCACACACACTGATCTACATCCTCCCTCTTTACTGAGCTGTCTCATATAAACAATGACATTTCAAAAGGCATGCAATTATACAGACACTAATAAAGAAAACAACAGTCCAGGTTGCCATGTAGGTTTCGAGATGTGACAACAAAAAACAAGTAATCTCTGTGGTATCCCCGAAGTCTCAAAACAACACACTAAAGTGTAGTGGGTCCAAAAACAAAACAGTTTAAGAAACTTCTCTGTGTGGAAGATTTTTAGTCCATATATTTCTAGTTAATCACTGTATATTGATCAGATCAGACAATAGTAGTAGAAGTAGTGAACACAAACTCGTCTTAAGTCAAAACAAAACAAAACAAAAAGTAATAACAAAAAATATATAATTGTACAGCATTACTAAGTATTCAAAAGTAATCCAAGCAAGGCTGGCAGTCTGTTTCCAGTCGAAAATTGTTTAAGTACACAGACAAGCGATACAAGTAAAACAAAAATAGAGTAATAATGTCCTCACACGCTTTCTAAATATATATATATATATATATATATATATATATATATATATATATATATATATATATATATACTTTATATCAGGCATGGGAGTGGTTTATTGTGCTGTAAAACAAAGTGTTATTGGTACACATGTTAAATTCACATCCCTTCCCCCATCAGTGTGACATTCAAGCTGGTCCTGCCCTACTTAGTAGCTGTTATAATAATATATAACCCTTATATACTTTAAATAAAATTATATAATGATGTGGTACCTCTTATTTAACCAAATTATTAAGTAAATTATTAAGTCTGTGATTTTATCCAAGACAATATACTACATGGCTGGAAATATATCAACCTTAGTTCATTTGGCAATCAAAAAATATATATAAATATATACATATACATTTTGCATGTAAAAATCAATTTCTATTTTCATAACCTATTGTTAACAAAGATCGCTTTCGTCCTTCTAGACTTCTTCAGGTCTGTGTACAAGAACTCTAAAAACCTATATAATTGTATAATTAGTCAGTATTGTTATTACACATAATTTTGAATAAAGTGGAAAAAAGAACCAGAAAAAAATAAAAATAAGAAAAAATGTATGTATGATTATGGAAACAAAATATACACTTAAATTTCAACTGATTTAAAATGGTATTTAAAACCAATTTGTAGAATAAAATAAAATAAAATACAATTAGTCATGTAAACAATGTGGCAATTTTCTAAGTTCCAGTGCAATTTTAATTGAACAGTAGTAGTTTAGTCCAGGCTGCCTAAAAGAGTTCAGCTTTAATTGCCACATGAGTTCATGTTTCTCCAGAATATTCGGGATGTCTCCTTCAAGATCACCCATGTCTGTGCGATCCAGGATATGGCACTTAAAACCTGTGTGTCTTTTATGAAGAGAAAGGTGTTTGGCTAGTGCATTATTTTTACATCCAGAGCGGATTTCTGACAGATGACATAAAATCCTACACTTGAGTTTATTGTACACAGACCTGAAGAAGTCTAGAAGGACAAAAGCTATCTTTGTTAATAATAGGTTATGGAAATAGAAATTGACATTTACATGCAAAATGTATATGTATATATTTTTATATATTTTTGATTGCCAAATGAACTAAGGATGATATATTTCCAGCCATGTAGTATATTGTCTTGGATAAAATCACAGACTTAATAATCTACTTAATAATTTGGTTAAATAAGAGGTACCACATCATTATATAATTTTACTTTAAGTACATAAGGGTTATATATTATTATGACAGCTACTAAGTAGGGCAGGACCAGCTCAAATGTCACACTGATGGGGGAAGGGTTTTGCGGGGAGTGCCTTCTGTGTGGAGTCTGCATGTCCTCCCTGCGGGTCGAGTGGCATTCTGAAAGACATGGGTGAATGGGTGTGCCTTCGTTGAAGGTTGGGCATTGAGCTGGCAGCTTGGCACAGTGAAAATCTACTGCCAATCATTAGCGGACCGGAGGTCCGCTGTGGCGACCCCTAACTGGGAAATATATATATATACACATATATATATATATATATATATATATATATATATATATAGATAGATATTTAGAAAGCTTGTGAGAAAATTATTACTTGATTTGTGTTTTACTTGGATTGCTTGTCTGTGTACTTAATAAAGGATTTTCGACTGGAAACAGACAGACAGGACCCTCAGGGATTTTCTCAGGAATGGGAATTGCTAATGGAACATACTCTGGAACAGGAACATTGGAAAAGTCACTCTGAGAACTAGAGTCTTTGTCACAGTCAAGGTGCTGTAACACTGTTCAGACATTAGTAACAAATGCTTCCAATTTCATCTGAATTACATTCCTTGTGATTCCACAATGTATCATCTTGGCTCTTGACACAAACTTTTCACATATCTGATGCGATCAAAACCTTTTGACGTCTGCATCCTCCCTGTCTCCCCTTTTTGTAAAGAACGGAGTGGTTGCTGGTTTTATCATAGTAAGACTTCTGGTACAAATGTTTCTTCAACAGTTGGTCTTTGACTGCTTTGTTGTTTTTAGCACCAGGAACCAATAAATTACTGCTGATTGGTAATGTGGTTCTGGTTTGTCTCAGCATAAGTCCCTGGGCAGGTGAACCAAGATGTTTATCATGAGGAATGTTTCTGAGATTTAACAAGATGAGAAAAACATTGGTATTGTCACATCCGGATTTCTCTAACAGCTGTTTTGCAATTTGAACTGCACGTTCAGGCAAGCCATTTGACTGAAGGTATTCAGGACTATTCGTAATATGAACAAAGTCCCACACTTCTGCAAATTTCTTGAACTGCTGACTAGTAAACTGTGCACCATTGTCAGAAATAACTCTGTGCAGACTACCATGAACAGAAAAATGTTGCTTCAACATAGTAATGACAGTATTGTAAGTTAGGTTGGAAAGTAGGCCAATCTCAAACCAGTTTGAATAAGAGTCTACTAACACCAAGTAATGTTAACCATGCCACTCAAATATATCTTTGGCTACTGTCAACTAAGGTAGTTCAAGTATCTGGCTTAACTGAAGTGGTTCTTTTTGTTGATGTGGCTTTGTACTATTGTATACTGAACAATATTAAAGTACTTTCTTGATATCTCTTGACATAGAAGGCCAAAATACAAGACTTCTCGCCCTTCTTTTGTTAGAATCAGTTCCTGGGTGGCCACAGTGCAAGATCTTAATATACTCTCGTTTCAAGGACTTTGGAACAATCACTTTAGGACCTTTCATGATGATGCCATTGTCTGAGAAAAATCTCATCTCTTTATGGAAAATATGGTTGCACTTCTACAGGTAAACAAGATTGCTTTGAAGGCCATTCTTGACTGATAACATGGTTGAGCTTCTGGAGAATTAGATCTGAAGCTGTATGAGTTCTGAGCTCATCAAGACATGTGGAAGAAAAATTTCTCACTTTCATGAGCTCAAAATCAAGTTGCTCATTGTTATAGGTTCATAGGTGTTTACTAGGCTAATAACCACAATGGCCTTTTTAAGCCTAGACATGCATCCCAATTCTCTGGCAAATTCTGATACCCTTGATAAGTGTAAGCAGGGGTCTGGGAGATGAAACATTTACAAGCAGGGGCCTGGGAGATGAACCATTTACAGGTTGTCTGTGTCCACTAGAGACATAGGTGCCAAACCAGGGATGAATTTCCGGTTTCCCATTCAATTGTCCAAGTTTTGCTTGAATTGGGTTAGGGAGGAACTCTGCTTCACATGGATGGGGAGCATGTTCCATGGACAGAGTAGTCTCTAGGGTATATACCCATCTCACCAGCAGGTCCTATTTATATCACAGGCAAGGTTTAAGTCTTTAGAACAGGTTATTCTGGTCCTATTTGTTTGGTGGATATGCAGGAGATCCATCAGAGTTGGGTCTAACAAGGCCCTGTATGCCAAGCATAGATCTCCCCTCAAAAGCCTGTAGGAGACAGAATGTAGGGATAAGGCCTTGAGGCAGTCTGCATAGCACATTTTACTTATGCGCTGTATTCTTGTAGCGAGGAACCTCTGTGGACATTCCAATTGTTGGATATGCCTGGTTAGGTACATACCAAAGGGGACATTGTATTCAATGATAGGTCTGATGAATGCCAAATACAGTGGAACAATGACTCCCTTGGACTTAGATGCCATACCTTTGTTTATAAGTTGTGCAACATAGAATGATTTCTGTCTTCATATATCTGTTAGATGATATGCATATATCTGAAGAGGCATATAATTTTCTGTTGGTGGAAATGATTAATAATGATTATGGTATACATACCATTGGAAGGATCTGAGTCTAGATTAGGAGAGTTACACAACCACCCAGCTCTTCAGATTTCTGGTTAGCACTCTTTCTGATTTTATAGATTTTTAGATGTTAGGGTAGGTCAGGGATCTGTATGGATGATTCTTCCTTTATTGAAAGTCAGCCTTCTAAAGGCTGTTTAATGGTAGATAGTGACAGCAGTTTAAGGGATATAGTGGGTTCTCAGCCTACTTTTAAATATAGGAGGAATAAGAACTTAAAGGACATTTTATGTAAAGAAAGTTCTGACACTATTCACAAGCATCAGGTTTACTAGGCCTTGTGGCATAATGTTGGGAAGACTAATAATATGCTGAAAGTAAGAATATTGCAACATCTTTCATGTATCAGGAATGGTCTGAATTGGTGGAAACCAGGTGGATTGTTGATTTGATGGCAAATAGGAAGCCAGGTTTAAATGAAGTTATACCTATCAAACCTGTCCTACAAAATGTTAGATATATAAAATTGTGTGTTTAAATGTCTCCACTTTATCTGATGAAGGGTTATCTGTTTTTTCATCTGTTTTGGATATTAAAAGATTCAACATAGCAGTGTTCCACTTTGGTTTTTTCTGCTTTATAGAATGATTTCCTCACCACTGTAGACATGTGATGGTCAAAGGCTAGATTACTATCTATGTGTGTCACTAAATCCCCCAACTATTGGTTCAACTCTAAGGGGTGTGTTGTCAATATGTTAGTTACCAGGGATGGATGATTTCCTAAAGGATACTGTTATGCATTTCTTGGCATTTAGTTTTAGTCCATGGTTCTGACACCGGTTCTTTGTCTGTATCTGTCCCTCCTGGAGAACATTTATGTCAGTGTGAGATTCAGTGACAGCCCCTAATTTGCAATCATCTACAAATTTAGTCAGCCAGAGACCACTGACATTGGTCTTGACTTCTGAGAAGTAAATGCCAAAAATAAGCGGCCAAGGACTGTTCCTTGAGGGACTCCACTTGTGACTGGCCTCCTTGTAGAGGTGGACTCCTCAATTCTAACTTCCTGGGTCCTATCTGTGAGCCAGTTGGCTATCGATTGGGAGACATATGGGTTTGTACCTAACCTCCTTAATTTGTCAACAACACCCAAGTGGGGTATTATGTCAAATGCCTTGGCCAGGTCAAGATAGGTAGTATGAACCATTTTTCCCTCATCCATTGCTTTGGTTACCTTCTTAAAGAAGTCCATCAGGTTAAGTAGGCATGATCTGCCCTTTCCAAAGCCAAACTGAATTGGGTTCAGGGTCTGGAGGTTTACTATATCTCTATTGATCATCTGTCTCCATGATAATTCTTTCCATGGCTTTACATATAAGACTAGTGAGACTTATGGGTCTGTAGTTTCAAGGGTCTGTAGAAGGCCCAACTTTGTGCAGAAGGATGACTTTTGCCTTTCTCCATTCATGAGGATGAAGGCTATTTGGAGGCTACAGTAAAATAGTAATCCCAGAGGCCCTGCTAAGTCATGTTTCATGCTATTTAGAAGACATCCTGGGATATTGTCTTGGCCCATTGATGCAGTATTCTTGGTCTTAGAGAGAGCATTAAGGACCTGTTCCCTAGTGATAGTAGATGGAGTTATATTTGATGATATTTCCTGAGGGAAGGTTGAGGGAAAGAGAAGGGTAAAGTTGGTGCTGAATAACCAATGAACCCAGCAAAGGAAGCAGCAACCAATTGAAGCAAGTATAACTATTTAACCCACTGTTGAATCCATGTTAAGCACTTTCTTCCCCAAAGATGCAATGGACTTCATCAGAACAATGTTAAACTAACCAACCCAGCCATTTATACATTTTAATCCAATTACTAATTGAATAATAAGTAAAAAATTGAAGGATAATCATTCAATTATACACTTAAAATCTGCAACTGTGTTGCTATTGTTTAATAACATATTTTTCTAACTTCAAAATACAAGAATACTAAGAGCTTCATTTATTCCAGGGTATTCAGTTGCGTCAAATCGCAACTGCCATCTAAGTTCAAACACATCCAGGTGTAAGTCTATACATTTCCCTTATAAGTCTTTTTCAAAGTAGTTCTTGTATTTTGAAGTTAAAAAATATTTTAGGATAATGTCATTTTTACATTATTTACCATACTTATATACGTTTTTATAATACTAATTTATAGTTTAGTGATGTTTAATGTTTATTGTATATTCATACTATTAAACAATAGTGACACAGTTGCAGATTTTAAGTGCATAATTGAATGATTATCATTAAATTTTTTACTTATTCTTCAATTAGTAATTGGAATAAAAGGTATAAATGGCTGGGTTGGTTAGTTTAACATTGTTCTGATGAAGTCCCTTGTATCTTTGGGGTAGGAAAGCGCTTAACATGGATTCAACAGTGTATTGAACAGTTATACTTGCTTCAATTGGTTGCTGCTTCCTTTGCTGTGTTCATTGGTTATTCAGTACGTGAACTTCGTTGTTTTTTCTAAAGTTGGTGCTGAATTGATCAGCCAAGAGGTTTGCTATCTTCTGGCTCAGTATAGGTGACTCCATTTACAATGAGCTCTGCACACAATTGTATATTCCTTTGAGGTTGCCGGCATAGTAAAGAATGCTTTGTGGTTGTCCTTGGCCTGGGAGGCCAAATTTTACCTCAAATTTGGGTTTGGTAGACTTTATTTGTCTTCTGAGTTGTTTGTTTAATTTGATGAAAGTGCTTTTATCCTGCTGGGTGCTGCACCTCCTAATTTTGCCATAATTTCTTCCTCCTGTTATATAGCCTATTGATTTTGTAATTCCACCAGGGTGGCCTGTATTTTGAGCTAGTTCTTTACGTCTTCTTGGTGGGTACAGCTGCCTCTATGCAGCTATTAACATGCTTGTACAGGGTTTCTGTGAAGAGGTCTGCATAGGCAGCAGTGTTCTCAGGGTTTTATGGGAGCTAGAAACTTTGTCAAGTTCTCACTTAATAGCAGGAGGTTAGCCTTACAATAGTTCCTGAATATTCCAGGTTTAGCTGGGGGTCCAGGTTTTAATTTTACTTCAAAGGAGACCATTTTGTGGTCTGACCTTACCAGTGAAGGCATTACAGTAGGGTTTGTGCAGAATTTTCCCATATTAGTGAGGACCAGTATGGTTGCACTCCTGGTTGGTGTATTGACTATCTGGTCCAGGGAGTTTGTGTTTACGAGATCCAGGAATCTCTGTGCATGTATGTTTGGTGTCATATAGGATTCCCAGTTAACAGAGGGGTAATTAAAGTCAGCCATGAATTTGGTATTGAGTTGTATGGTTTCTAAAAAGCTTAAGTACATAGAATGGGTTTACTGGGTCATGGAGGGGGACCTATAGCTTGCAAGGAAGTGGTATTGCATTTTGCCTATGGTGATTTGAACATGGAGCAGCTCAAGTGGATTATCCTGTTTGACCAGACTTGAAGTATATTTATTTTTTATGTAAATATTGACACCTCCACTTTTAGTCCCTGCCTGTAAAGTAGCTGGCCTAAATGTGTGGAAGGCATTATACCCTTACACTTTTGGTGTGCTCTCCACAGCTGTAAACCATGTCTCAGTGACCGCACAGATGTCAGCATTCTCTAGGGTAAAGAAAGCTTCTAGGGAGTTTGTTTAGACTCCTAGCATTGAGCTGTAATACCTTTAGATTTTCTTGGTTTTGATTTGCTATGTCAGAAGTACTTTCAGTTTGGCATTCGCTAAAAAAGGAACTATGGGGGAAGACAATGCTTTAGCTAATATTCGAAAGCCTAGATGGTAGAGGTGCAGACCATCCCTGGCAAAGCATCATGGTCTGTTGACCATATCTTTCCATGCTGACAAATATTGCACCCCCTTAGAATGACCCCAGAAACTAAGCCAATTATTAAAGTCAATCATCTTTTGGTTGTATAGTGGCATCATTTATTTATTATTTATTTATTTATTGGCATTTGTTTACCAGGACAGTCCACTGGGGTGAACGGAGCCCATTTTCAGTGGAAGCCCAGGGAGAAAAGCTCCAATGAAACAATTCAACAAGGTAATTTTCATACAAGGAATTTACAAAATAAGGTAATTACCATACAAGGAATTTACAACAATGTAGTTACTATATTTATGGGAATCACTTCAATACAAAATATTGCAATCAGCTGATACAAAAAGACGAATATAGGCAAATTCACAGAATGCAAAAATATGCAATTTAAACAGGATTAAAGGTATCAGGAAAATCAAGCTAGCTCGAGCAAGGTACATTTGTCTGAGTGTAGAGCAGCTAAAGATTATGTAACTGAAATAAGTGGAGAGGGAAAATAATAAAGCAGAGACAGAAACAAGAAGATTTAAAGTGCATGAGACTATAGTTAGTAGTCGGTATGCTTAAAGTGAAGTATAAAAGAGTTAGTAGTTGTAGAGTAGGGTGTTAGGGGCAATTTAGGTGGAGGAAAAGTATGGTATAGGTGGTTAGGAAGTTAAGAAGGGCAGTATGGGGTTTGAGTCTAGGGTAAAGAGAGTTAGGTGATAGCATTAGACAAAGTGGAGTAGTTACATATCCATTTGGAGAGAAGGTTCTTGTGTAGGGCACTTTTGAATTTAATGGGGTGCAGTTCAGAACAGACAGAGGAGGGGATATTGTTCCACAGTCTGGCAGTAGTCCAGAAGTATAAGAGCTTACCTGCAGGAAGATTAGGTTTGTGAACTTGTAGTAGGTTTTGATTTTTTTATCATAATGACCTAGTGGGAGTGTAATGGGAAAATAAGGAGCTGAGAGCAGGGCAGTCTTGGTGTTTGTAAATTAGTTTATGAGAGGTAGATAGTTGAAGGTGTAGTAGACAGTGGAGGAATTCAAGCCATTGGAGATTTCTTAGAGCAATACAGTGGTGGGTTGAGTGACGACAGTTAGAAGCAAATCTGGTGATCTTATTGTAGCAAGACATTAATTTTAGCTTGAGGCATGACTGCAGATTAGTTAGTAATGGAGCACCATAGGTTATAGAGGGAAGTAAATAAAAGAGGGCTAATGCTTGATGGGGAGAGGAAATTATTATGCCTGTAGAGAAGCCCAAGTTTTTTGTGGGTTTTTGAGATGTTGGATTGGATATGTAAATTAAAATTGTGATTGTTGTCAATTATGACTCCTAAGAATTTAGTGCTGGCTAAGATTTCAATTTTTATTGAGTTCAGTGAGAGAATGTTAAAGTCTTGTAATTTGATAGAGGTAGTTTTTTTGGGGGGTGAAAAATATGAGTTTATTTATTTATTTATTTTTGGCATTTAAGGAAAGGTGCTTTTTGTGGAGCCACAATTCAATAGTAGAGAAGGCTGTTTGGGTCGTTTTTGAAGGATACTGGTGTTGGGTGCATAACAGACTATTGTTGAGTCATCTGCATATTGGACTAGGGAGGTATGAGGTAAAGCTTGGTGTAGGTTGTTTATGAATATATTAAATAGAATGGCACCAAGGATTAAACCTTGTGGGACACCAATAGGATTGTAAGGGTATAGAGAGATAGAGTGCTGCCATTTGATGGCTTGTTGCCTATCAAAGAGATAGCTTTTAAACCAATTGAGAGACTTAGAAGACAGCCCTATGGAAGAAAGTTGAGATAGAAGGATAGAGTGGGATATAGTATCAAATGCTTTAGATAGATCTAAAAAGAGAGCGGATGCTATGTAGCTAGAGTAATGGAATTTTTTAATGGTATCTAGAAAGTGCAGTAGAGGTACTGTGCCCAGGACAAAATCCATGTTGGGTTGGGAAGAGGATGTTGTTGTTTAACATGTAAAGGAGTAGTTGTTTTTGGATGCATTTTTCGAGAGTTTAAGATATAGGGGATAGAAGAGCAATGGATCAGAAGTTTGAGATATCAGAGGAAGGACTCTCTTTGTGGATGGGAAGGATGATGGCTTTTTTTCAAAGAGAGGTAACATAAGATTCTTGGATCGATCTATTCATTAGAATGCTTATAGGATAGGCTACGGTATCGGCAGCAGTCTTAAGGAATTTGGCAGTAATATCATCGGCTGAGTTAGAACAGGGTTTTGGCTTAACAAGAGTTTTTTTTATACATGAAGTAGGAACAGGGGAGAGATTAAATTCAATTTGAGAAGGGGGTATGTTACAGTTTTTCATGGATGCATTTAGGGATGTGGTGTTGGGGGTAAATGAGAAGAAGAGGAGGAATTGAGGTGATGATTACAAGGTGGAGGGATGGAAAATTAGGGTGCAAGGTTAGCTATCGTGTCAATGAAATATGTGTTAAATTTGGAGGCTATAAGGTTGGGTGACATGTCAGGGAAAAGACAGGGGTTGGTTTTAGTGCCAGGGTTCAAGAGATTATTGATGGAAGACCAGAAGAGTTTGGGGTTATTTGTCCTATTTGATTGGAGGTTCCAGAAGTATTGTTGTTTGTCTTTACAAATAAGTTTTTTTGAAAGGTTTCATAGCTGTTTGTAATGGATAAGGTTGGCAGGATTATTGAAATTCATCCATTGCTTCCAGACTTTGTCCCTGTTTCTCATAATGTCTTTTGTAGATTTAGAAAGCCATGGGGCATGATTGGATTTAACTCTAATGGATCTAGTAGTTGCCAGGCTATGGGAATGCTAAGAAAAGAGTTATTGAAGTAAAGAAAGGCATCACCTAGTGGTGACATTTTAAGACAGTTCCAGTTGTAGCTACTAAGGATAGTATTGCATTTATGGGGATATAAGTTTGATAAGTTCTGAGCAATTCTAATGCTATGGGTTCTTGAGAGAGATGTGATACATATGGTGTAGGCTGGGAGATGATCATGAAAGGAAGTTGCAAGGGTGCCAGCAATTGGATATTTAGAGGGGTCTGAAACCAAGATTCTGTCTAGACTTGTGCCTTTGTTAGTTTTGCAGTTAATGCTGGTGGTAGAATTAATTAATTGTGTAAAGTGGAATAGATTTATGCTATTAGGAGATTGGATAGAGGAAGTAGCTGCACAGTCAACATTTGTATCACCTAATATAATAGTTTCATTTTTTTATTGTATGGGGTATCCAGGAAAGAATGTCTTCCAGAATAAGGATGTTATTTCCTGGTGGAATATAAATGACTATAATACAGAGTTTTTTGGAATTATTGATGTCGAGGAAAGAAATTAAGATCTCAGCATTATGGAAGTGTGGAATAGAATGAGAAGGCAAAATGCTACTTAATGCTATGGCCATACCAGCCTGAGACACATATTCCAAGAGCTCCATGATGTGTCTCTTCATATAGTCTAGGGGGGGTACATCTCATGTCATTTACTCCCATGTGGACTATGACTGAGTCATATTAGTAATGGCGGTCCAGTGACCTGAATGAGTGCATAATGTGGCTGATCCTAGCCCCTGATAAGCAAATGACCGTAACTTTCTCCTTATTCAGTCTGGTGAGAGGGACATCAGTGTATCTTATTATGGAGTCTCCAGTGACTAGAATGTTGGATTGTGTGGTGGCTTGCTTTATAGATTTAGAGGTAGAGGCACCATGAGATGTAGCTGTATGTGTTGATGTGGGTGTTGTTTTGAAAGAGTGCATTTGGGGCTGCTAAGGGTATTTGTTATGTGTACTTCATCTAGGAAGTCTTTGTGGTTTAGGAAGGGTACATTTAATTGCCTCAGCATATGTGGGTTGATATGTCAGCTTTAAATTGTACATGATGGTTGCAGCGTGTGTACTACTGACACTAGGAGTACTTTTATGTGAGAGCTTTTCATCCAGTGTGATATTGTGTAAATACATCTCTCACATGCCATATGAGTTTGCTTGAGAATTAACTGGTTGTCATTAAACATGAGGCAATTTCTACATTGCCTCAGGATGCCCATATCCACCAAGCCAGTAATGGAGACAGTAGGAAAGTTCATATTCATGGCACAGACCCTTTTTTATTGATTAGACAGCTGAAATGAGAATATCAGTCACTGTCAGGAGTATCTGGTTTGCAACTATGAAGACAGTGCTTGTCACTGCAAACTCGTTGCCCCATGTGCAACTGGGTATTGGAGAAATTTCAATTGTGCTTTTAAAGGACAAATGTCACACAAGGTGCTTGAGTCTGTACAGAACACTGCCAAACAACTGAAGGGAAACTAATACATGCATACATACATCCTGAAAATTTAAGGATGAAGTATTTAGGCAGATATTCTGAGGTTAGAAACAAATCAAGCACAGTACTTACTGAAAACAAATAATTTGCTTGTCAAGAATGATGAAAAGAAGGGAGTCCCAAGAATGGCTACTGCCTGGCTGCTACTAAAGCTGATCTCACCACAGCTTCAATCTGTTGCGGTACAATGCTCCTTTGCTTCTTTTCTCACCAGAAACAAAAGTTTAGTGCCAAGCCCAGGATGAGAAGGAGGCCACAATATGTTTGATGATCCACAGTCTTGACACAAATGATGCAAGGGTCTGTAGGCTTGTAGGCTTTTCCTGGTAGATGCCTTTAATAGCAACCAGACTAATCAGGAATGTTAAGCACAGGCACTTACTCTCCAACCAGATAGAGTCAGGAATCAATGCACTCTGCTCTTAATCTCACCAGGACCAGAATATAATTACAGATTCCAAACTGTCACCTATAAGTCAGTTATTAGGCTTTCTGATGATTAGCAGTCTCCAGAAAATAATGTCCCTGTACTCCTTATCTCACCAGGAGAAAATAGAAACACTAATCCCAAGATGACTACTGAGAGGCAGAATGTGGGATCTCCAATAACTGGTGGTCTTGCAAAAGATGTTTAAATGCAATCTAAAAAAATAAAGTGTGCACTAAGCAGTTACATATGAAAGTGGATAACTTAAGTTTTAGCTGCCTATGTGGAGAGCGACTATTTTTAAAAGAGCAAAATAGATTGAGAGGGGATGGGCACTTTTGTATTCTGGTAGTATAGAATACAGTGAGATGGAAAATACATTTAAATAGCTGAAGTGGAGAGATTTCACAAAATGATAATCTGTGCTTACTCACATGAGCCAGTGAAAGGAGAGAGGGAAGGAGATATATGGTTAAAATAACATAAGGTTCTGGTGACTAGAAAGACACTGGTGTTTAAGAAAACAAAATTAACTGGGTGGGAGGCTGGGAAAAAATTCTGTCTGACTCACAAGAGACACAGCTGTGGTCAGCTTTCAAGTTTTAATATGCAATTAAAAGCAGAATCCAAATAAAACACAGTGTAAAGAAAACAAATCACAGTATACAAAACAGAAAAAGGCAATAAAGTAATACAAAGTAAAAGAAATCAAATGCAAACTAACATTTCCCTCGCAGCCAGCTGTGGCAGAGTATTGGTGATCTTTTTCCAGTAAAGCTTTCCTAGTTCCGTACCCTCCGTTCACAGATGATTAACCTTAACTGACCTGCTCTAATTTCTGTCTGACTCACAAGAGACACAGCTGTGGTCTCTTTTCAAGTGTTAATATGCAATTAAAAGCATAATACAAGTAAAACAGTATAAAGAAAACAAATCATAGTACACAAAACAGAAAAAGGCAATAAAATAATACAAAGTATGAGAAATCAAATGCAAACTAACCTTTCCCTCACAGCAACCTGTGGCAGAGTCTGGGTGAGTTTTATCCAATAAAGCTTTCCTAGCTCCACCCCTTCAGTTCACAGATGATTAACTTTAACTGACCTGTTCTAATTTCTGTCTCACTCAGAGGAGACACAGCTAAAGTTTCTTTTCAAGCTTTAATATGCAATTAAAATCAGAATACAAGTAAAAGTGTAAAGAAAACAAATCACAGTATGCAAAACAGAAAAAGGCAATGAAGTAATACAAAATATAAGAAATCAAATGCAAACTATCCTTTCACTCACAGCAAGCTGTGTCAGAGTCTGCTTGAGCTTTTTCCAGTAAAGCTTTCCTAGCTCCAATTGCTCAGTCCACAGATGATTAACCTTAACTGACTTGTTCTAATTTCTGTTTGACTGATAAGAGACACAGCTGTGGCCTCTTTTCAAGTTTTAATATGCAATTAAAAGCAGAATACAAGTAAATCACAGTATAAAGAAAACAAATCACAGTATACAAAACAGAAAAATAAATAAAGTAATATAAAGTACAAGAAATCAAAGGCAAACTAACTCTTCCCCCACAGCAAGATGTGGCAGAGTCTGGGTGAGTTTTTTCCAGTAAAGCTTTCCTAGCTCCACCCGCTGAGTTCACAGATGATTAGCCTTAACTGACTTGTTCTAACTTCTGTGTGACTCTTTAATTGACCTGTTTTAATTTCTGTCTGACTCCCAAGAGACACAGCTATGGTTCTTTTCAAGTTTTGATATGCAATTAAAACCAGTATACAAGTAAAATACAGTGTAAAGAAAACAAATCACTGTATACACAACAGAAAAATGCAATACTGTATTATAAAGTACAAGAAATCAAAAGCAAACTATTGTTTCCCTCACAGCAAGCTGTGGCAGAATGTGTGTGAGTTTTTTTCTAGTAAAGCTTTCTTAACTCCACACCCTCAGTTAACAAATGATTAACCTTAACTGACCTGTTCTAACTTCTGAGTGACTCCTTAATTGACGTTTTCTAATTTCTAATTCCCAAGAGACACAACTGTGCTCTCATACAAGTTTTAATATACAATTAAAACCAGAATACAAGTAAAATACAGTGTAAAGAAAAAAATCACAGTATACAAAACAGAAAAATGCAATAGTGTATTACAGAGTACAAGAAATCAAAAGCAAACTAATGTTTTCATAACAGCAAGCCATGGCAGAATCTGTATGAGTTTTTTTTCCAGTAAAGGTTTCCTAGCTCCACACCCTCAGTTCACAGATGATTAACCTTAACTGACCTGTTCTATCTTCTGTGTTACTTCTTAACTGACCTGTTCTAATTTCTGTCTGACTTATAAGAGACACAGATGTGGTCTCATTTCAAGTGTTAATATGCAATTAAAAACAGAATGAAATATAGTACAGTGCAAAGAAAACAAATCACAGTATACAAAACAGAAAAAGGCAACAACATAACACAAAGTACATGAAATCAAAAGCAGACTAACCTCTTCCTCACAGCAAGCTGTGGCAGAGTCTCTGTTAGTGTTTTCCAGTAAAGCTTTCCAAGCTCCACCCCCTCAGTTCACAGATGATTAACCTTAACTGACCTGTCTGACTCACAAAAAGGCAGAGCTGTGGTCTGTTTCCAATTTTTAATATGAAATTAAAAGCAGAGTACAAGTAAAACACAGTGTAAAGTAAACAAATCACAGTATATGAAACAAAAAAAGCAATAAGGTAATAAAAAGTACAAGAAATCAAAACCAAACTAACCTTTCCATCACAGCAAGCTGTGGCAGAGTCTGGGTGAGCTTTTTCTTATAAAACTTGAAATGTTTTATTTTACCCCTTAAATGGAAGGTTTAGTTCCTAGCTTCAAATCCTCAGTTAAGAGTTGATTAACCTTAAATGGCCTCTTCTAACTTCTGTGTGACTCCTTAATTGACCTGTTATAATTTCTATATAATTTCTATCTGACTCACAAGAAACACAGCTGTGGTCTCTTTTCAATGTTTAATATGCAATTAAAAGAGGAATGCAAGTAAAACACAGTGTAAAAAACAAATAACATACAAATCAGAGAAAGGCAATAAAGTTATACAAAGTACAAGAAATCAAAAAACGTTCTGTGTTTTTTCTGAGTGAACTGGATAAAGTATCAGCAAGATAAGGCAGTTTCCCTTTTGTGCAAACAAATTTGAAATTGTGCTTCTGCAGTTTGAGTTTCATATGTCACAGTCTAGCTGGAGCTGCATGCATATGCTTTCTCAAAATAGTAACTAAAAGTTTGGTGGTCAGTTTTGATCTGGACAGGTTGATCATAAATATAGTCATGGAACTTTGAACATGTAAACACAATTTCCAAGAGCGCTTTCTCAATCTCGGCATACTGCATCTCGGTCTGGGTGGGAGTTCCCGATGCATAGGCTACTGGTCTACCCTCTTGAAGAATGACTGCACCTATACTAAACATAGAAGCATCACAGGAAAGAGTAATTAGTTTTTGAACATCATAGTAGCTGAGAGCTGGTGGGTTGGCAATTTTCTGTTTCAGGGCATTAAATATTCTTTGGTGCTGTTCTGACCATGAACAAATTGCATTTTTGCATGTCAGCTCTCTGGGTGGTGCTGAAAGGTGGCTTAAATCTGGAATAATCTTGCTTAGATAGTTGACCATGCCAAGAAAATGGGGTCTATATTAGATGATCGAACTTTCAAAAGTTTGATCGTCATATGGTCGACATCATATGATCCAACTTTTGAAAGTTTGAATGTTTTAATGGAGATTTCCATACAGTGTGGAATGGAAAGATTTCCCTTTTCTGCACTGTAGTGTGATTTCTGAGTTGGTATATTTAAAGAGTGGTGGGTGTGGGGGACACAGCGTTCAGGTAGGTTATTTGTGTAGTTTATTTTTTTTTATTAGATGTTTGAACTTTTAAAAGTTCTCTCAAATGGTGTTGACCATATGATGGTGGAACTTTTGGAAGTTCAGTCATCAAATATAGACCTAAGAAAAGGTTGTAGGGCTTGGACATTGTCCAGAGCTGGCATTTCAAAAATTTCTGTTTGCTTTTAAGGATCTGGTTCTTTGTCTGAACTGGTAAAGCAGTGACCAACATAAGTAACCTGGTAAAAATAACAAAAATGAACTGCCAAAAAAGCAACAAAGGTGCTGGAGAACATAAACGAAGGCTTTAATAACGTGAAGCACTTTTCGTCCAGTAAAGTGACTGGATTTCATCAGACATGTAACAAAAAACACTACATACCCTTTTATAATCAACTAAAACCATGTGATTCACAACATTAATTAATTAGTAAATTAATTAAACATGTCAATTAATCATTATTAAATACTAAATTCCAAAAAGCAGCCTTAAAAACATTCCTAAATGCAAACATTTGCATGGTGTTTGCATTTAGGTATGTTTTTTAAGGCTGCTTTTTGGAATTTAGTATTTAATAATGATTAATTGACATGTTTAATTAATTAATGTTGTTGTGAATCACATGGTTTTAATTGATTATAAAAGGGTATGTAGTGTTTTTTGTTACTTGACTGATGAAGTCCAGTCATTGTACTGGATGAAAAGCACTTCACATTATTAAAGACTTTTTTTTATGTTCTCCAACACCTTTGTTGGTTTTTTAACATAAGTAACCTCTCGTAGCCTGAACTTGCACTTCTGAGGATTCATCTTAAGATTCACTTCATATGCTCTTTCCAGAACTTTCTTGAGGTTTATATCATATTTGACTTCACCATTGCCACCCACTAAAATACCATCTAGTATAATACCACATAGATAGGAAGAAAAAATAGCTTTGTTGCACACTGAAAGACAATGGCATTCTCAGAAATCTGTATCTTCCAAATAGCGTACTGAATGTGGTTAACAATGAAGATTTTCTGTCAAGCAAAATTTGCCAGAACGAGCTCTTTGCATCTAAGACAGAAAAAACAGTGGCATGTGGCATGAGGGCAGAAACCTCTTTGACTGTGTGCATTGGATGATGAGGCCTTTTTAATGCTTTGTTCAGATCTCTTGAATCAATACATATTCTGATATCTTCTGAGCTTTTCTTATGAGCTACCACCATGGAGGATACCCATTCAGTAGGTTCTTCTACTGGACAAATTACTCCTAGCTGCACCATTCTGTCTAGCTAGGCTTTGACTCTGTTCTGCATAGCTACTGGAACTTTCCATGCTGGTCTGATAACTGGGCTGACCTCTGGGTCTAACTTCATGGAGTACACAACTGGTAGTCTGCCTAGTTTGTCTGCAAAAATATCAGCATACTCAGGAAAAAAATAGTTTGGATAAAATTTGAACTGTTGTCATGCAGGCTTACATGGTGAACTTCATTATTAAATGAAAGCAGTCCCATTTTCAAACTGTCTCTGAGGCCTAATAATGACTGCATGTGTCTCTTGACTTCAAAAAATTGTAAGTCATAGCTGTACCCAGCAGAGTAACATGAAGGTACTACTGAGCCTGTGGTTTGAATGTCTTCATCACTATAAGCAACAAGCCTCACACACTTTGTCAAATCAAGTTGTTCTGCAGCTTTTACTCTATCAAATGTTTCTGCTGACATAACATTGCACTCTGAGCCAGTATCTACTTTGGGCTCTACGGGACTCCCATTAATCCAAACAGTGCAAAAGATTTCATTAGTTGCATACAAATCTACTTCATTGACTGTTTCACCAAGTACACAACATCAACATAAAAATTAGGGTTGCAGCTTTCTAATTGATCAACTTGCCTCTTGGAATGCATTTTCTTAATAAAAGAATGCACCTTATTTGACTTACAAAATATTTTAAAATGATTCCACTTATTGCAATAATGACACTGCTGACCAAAAGCTAAGTGCTTTTCTCTTTTGGGTTCATGATTTCCACCACAGTTATGACAGTTCACTATGAAGCTGGGTGAGTTCACATGTTTTGACTTTGCTGACTCACTCTAATGCTTCACTGAGCATGCCCTGGAATTTGCTGGAAAGGCTTGGGGTTTCCCTGGGCTGTGACAGGACCAGCAGTAGCTGCTATGTGCTTGGGCCTGTTTCTTTTAACCATGTGCCGCATGCTATCAATATGAGTTTTGTCACTATGCCTTCTGTAGTATTCTCATTTGTAAGCATACTTGTGTGCTTTTTTGTAAGCTCATATAATTGACAAATCTCAATGGCCTTATTCAAAGTTAAATCACTGCCTTGAAGCAAAATCTTTTTCACTGTGTCATTATTAATACCACACACAAACCTGTCCTTTATCAACTCATCTCTCAAATCAACAAATCTGCACATTTTAGCCTTCTTTCTCAAGTCAGTTATGTATGCTGCAAATGTTTCACCAGGCTTATGATCCCATGTGCAAAATAAGTGCCTCTCTATTCTAATATTTGTTTGGGGGTTACAATTTTCTCTAAATTTACATTTTAAGCACTCTAGGTCTTCCTTTGTTTCGGCCAGTACCACTATATGGCAGTCTTCCCCCTCCCCTGCAAACACAGCAAGTTCATACACAAATGAACGGACTCTTTCAATGGCCTCTGATCTAGCTAAATTAAGCAGAATAAATGCTTTTGTACATGCATCTTTGTCAGAAATAGTAGCCTGTATAAAAATATTGTATTCCTGCTCAAACACTCTCCAGTTTTCTGCAATATTGTTATTATATATGAACATTCTCACAAATCAGGTACTTTTAATAATAATCAAAATGCAATACGCTTTTCAAAATACTATACTCTGTGAAATATACCTTGAAATAACTGTACTTTGTAAAATATTCTTTGACATGACTGTACTTTGCGAAATAACTGCACTGTAATACTGCACACACTTGCAAACACTACACACTTCGGGTATTTTGAATAGTTTTAGTTAATACAAAAAGTAGCACATAGTGAAAAAATAGGGGTTTCCCTTTTTTGTACATTGTGTGTGATATGGATATTGTTTCAAATGGTTTCGTAATTATTTTGAATATTTTTTATCAATATGTCACAGTTTTGGACATTTCATTTAATAAGAAATTCATTTTGAGCATTCTGAATGTTTTGTTTCATATCTGTAGCAAAATAAATCATTTAATCAAGTTTTAGTACCGAGAATTTGTTTCAGACCTGTAATGCAATTCATTTGAGAGTAGGGATAATCCACTCTTGTATCTACATTCAGTGTATACAAAGCAGTGCAACCAACATGTATAATGTTGTCTGCACTCATTTGCACAGGTACATCCACTTCTGCAACACAGCAGAACATGACAGATGAGTGTCTCCTCCTGTTACTGTGACCACTACCTGTTATTGGCTCAGCATCCTGTCATGCCAGTGCTGCATATTCTCATATTGATATTTTCCTTAAATTGTAAAATACAGGTACATTTTCATGGGGCATGAGCCATGCAATTGCAGCAACCGACAGACCAGGTATTTTCCCCAAAATGTTTATAGCCTGCAGCAATGTGTAGCAGATCTGTGTTGTATGAAATTAATGTTGCAGTTTTTCTTCACAGGGACATCAGGCCAACAGGTGCTCTTTATGTCAAGTGAGTATCATCATATCCTGTTACAGTGTTGTATATGTTATCATGTGACTATGCCAGTACCTGCATACATGGTTGCATTTTCTTTGCATGTACTTTCCCACTGCAGGATCAGCATTAGGACAGACTAACTCACTCACTTGGGAGAGTGCCACTGGTATGCTATTTCCTCTTTCTTACATGTCATTCCTGTTACTCCTGTTATTGACATGTATAGGTATTACCTACTATGTGTTTTATTTCTGTTGATATGGTACATGCTGGCAAGTATGTAATTAAAAATGCTGTGTTTATGCTGCTGTTTTCTGACAGCAGTTGCATTTCATATCTTGCGTCCAGCACTGGATTCCCATGAGGACATGTTAGGTGTGCGTTATGAGTGTATTCCTCATATATGTCATGTATATTGCATATGCAACATAATTGTTAACCCCTGTTATATAAGTTCAGTGGGCCATACATGTACAAGACTTCCTGGTAAGTCATTATTATCTGTAACATTGTAGTGAGATAAATGTGGCATATATCATTAATCATGCCCAGCGTATGATATAAGCATGGTGTCCTGACCTGTATAATCTAACTCTTCTTTTAGCACATCTACTGCCTTTATCTTCCATTAGCCCATCCATGATCTCGATGTGGGAGCAGATGTTTCTCAGTATGGTATTATGACCCCCTTGCAACACAGAACACAGATTTGGTGATACAGTCTGGCCTAGATGGTGACAGTCATGTGAATGATGCTGAAAGAAAACTTGCACAGCCATTTTGACAATGAGGGGACATCATATGGCAGACAGGATGAGGCCTGTTGACCATAGCCCAATACTGAGCCTTCTGTTGATGTTGACACTTCCCTACAACATGTTGATACTACCCATCGCAGTAGATATAGATGTGTAACTGGTGTGCATGGGCACATGTCAGATGGTATCTGCCTACTCCTTCAGACGCATGAATGGTTGCAGTGATGTCATGGATCTGACATCCTTGCAATTGCCTGTGGCATGGATTGTGTTGCACTCCAGCTAAGTCTGTTGCATGAATGACAGGAGCACAGACAATGTGATGCATGGTGTCACTGGCTGCATAGAATGAAGCATGTTATCTGTGACATGGTCCATTAAATCCTTGGTAACAGCAGTATTACATCAGTGCTGTAGTATGTTCTCTGTGCTGTGCTTAGCTGAATGCCACATGGGAGAGGCAGGCCTCCTCTCAGCAGATTGGCCCTTGCTCATCTGAATTTGATGTCTATGCTGCAACAAGCAAACACTTCGGCTGCTGGCCCAACAGATGCAGGCCTGGCAGTCATGCCCAGTAAGCTCACAGTCATGCTCCTTTCCACAGTGTGCCTCCACATGCTGGCATCATCCGCATCAGTTTCCTCTGTGGAGTGACCTTGGCCAAGTACTTCCATACAGGGTTGGGACAGACAGAATTGTGGTGTGAGCTGTCAGTGTGGGTGCCATAGACTGTGTTACAGCAACACTGACAGCTGATTCACTATGTTCTGTAGTGTTAGTCTCACCCCATGGTGATGATGATCTCTGTGCAGACCACTGACAATATCATCTGTCTGTGGCTGTTGTGAAGTCTGATGCCAAATGAGTCTGACATTTGTACTAACCATAGATTACTCAATTTAGTACATTACACTTTATCCATACTTTACATTGGTATGTGTTGCTTGTCATACTGACAACAGTTCTACATTATGTCCTGAGTTGTTTTCCTGCTTGAATTTTTTGATAGTGGACAGGTAAGAATGGGTTTCACAGAGGTATGTCCCTTGTTGTCTGTTGTATACACATACTTCACTATGAGTCTGTATGCACACCTGTGTCACTTGTGGCCTGAGTTGATGATCTGTGTTATGACAGAATTGTATATTTTCATACTGTTATATGCTAGAATTATTTTGTTATATAAGATGCTTAGTGTGTGTGTCTACTGGGCAATTGCCATTAGATGCAGTCTGTGTTGTTGCTGTGGTGGGGGCAACACCCAATATCAATGATTAATATGTGTACTTCTGTACATGCGGCTTGTCATATCTCAAAGGTGTGTGTCAAATGCTGCCATGTTGCTGGGGCTTGACTTGTGATTACACTGTCATCCTGCCTGTTTTTTTCTGCCCCCCTGTGTCCTCCTGCACCTTCTCTGATAGCTGTGAAATGTCAACTTCAAATGCCTGGGGTTCTTGTGGTAATTTATTCACATCTGCATCTGAAAGACTGACATGTGTTGTTAGCATCTGAAACTAGCTTTCAGTAAACTAAAGACACTCAGTATGGTATTTTGTGTTGTTACATGTGCTCTGTCATAGGCCTCCTCTGTAGAGTTTGATAGTTCTTTGTATGGGGTCATTAGACATAGCTTGAGGGGATAACCACAGACACCTGTTTTGGGTAGTGAACACATATGTTGTCGTCATGGATAATGTTGACAGGGGTGTCCTTAGCTTACATCCTAGCTGTGTTCTTGTACTTATCTAGTAGTTTGCTGGCATGTAGCCCTCAGACCACTTTTCCTCCTTATGGCATCATCATAGACACTTCCAGGGTGCGTCACCCCGAAGTTTGCTATGCTGCCTCCTGCTGCACATACAACTTGGCAGTTCAGGGATAGCCACCCCTTTGTATTGAAGTAACTGTCTGCTTCTGGATGCAAGGACATCTTAATAGGGATGTGGGTGCATTCTATTGCAGCAAGCACATTTGGGAAGTTTTTGAGGTTTAGAATTGGTGCATCACAGTTTTATGCTCCTAGTTGGTAGACGGAAAGTGAAAGTGCATGTATTCATCAACCTTATTGTATATTGCTGCCATGAATATTGACAAGATACAACTGGTAACTGTCTGTAACACTCCTACAGCATCCCCCATCTGTAGTTGGAATGTCCGAGATGCAAGTACACCTAGGCTCAGATACACTTCTGTTTCAAGGGCCTGGATTTGCATCGCAGTGTCCGCACAGACATGTGTGGGGTACACATGTTGCATATAGCCTGCACCAGCTGTCTGTTTGGATCTACTTCACATCATCAAAACCCCACATAATCGAATCCCACTACATTGAGATGAAAATAGCAAAATCGCATTTATGCGAAAGACCACATCAGCGAAAACATTGCCTTGGAAAGGAACCACTTGGCCACCATGGAGGTATGTGACCTTTTCCCCACTATAGTGCGATCTCAGAGTTGTTATATTTAGTTAGAGGGGTGTGGGGGGCTTTGCTCCACACTTCGCTGGGTTTGATTTATTTTGCTGAGTGTAATGTGTGCAGGTTGGCCAAGTGGTTTCTTTCCCAGACGTTGTTTTTGCTGATGTGAACTTTCACGTAAGTGAGGTTTCTCTATTTTCATCTCAATATAGTGGGATTCAATTATGTGGGGTTTTGATGATGTGAAGTAGACCCATCTGTCTAGGTGGTACTTCTCAATGATTTTTTGATCTGAGAGTTGGCTTAGTTGTAACTTTGCTCCCTCTCTAGCTAGCTGACTTCTAGGATGCACAGCCATATCGTACTGCATAGCTTGCAGTACTGCATCCAGTTGCAGTTCATTCACTGCAGGTAGCATTTATTTTCAGCATTGTTATGGATTCCATAAGATTACATAGGACTAGCTTCTGTTTCTTGGATTTCAGTATGCATTTGCTGAGGATTTCACAAACAAAGTCAATATTGCAGTTTGTCACATTTAAGTTCTGATGGGTATGTACAATGTGTTTTGGAATCTGACAGGAGTGTGCAGAATCTATAATTATCCAATGCTGCATAGTGAATTACTTAGAGTGCTTGCAGTGTATCTTCTGAAATTGTGTCTGCAGCCGGTGTGCTGAAGTCTTCCTTTGACATGTTGTGCTGTTAGCACCTATCTTTTGGAATTCAGCCCTGTGTTGCTGCATTAATGGACTGCTATTAAAACCTTTTCAGCTAGCTGCAAAACCAACATCTTGCATCTTCAGAAAGACTAACAAAGCTTTTGGTTATTTAATGTATTAAATACTATGCAAACATTTATGTAACTTTTCCTATTACTTAGCAAGAGAAGTATTTAAAATTCCATGGTGGGCCAGAGGAAGAGTATATACAGAGGCAGCTGGCCACAATATTATATACTTTGTTCTTGTTCACCCTAAGTTGAATTTTAATTATTCATGGTTTTCTACCCAATATCTACAAATCAAAACAACAATAACTAACAATAAGTATGTAGGCATGTGTGTGTGTGTGTGTGTAAATATATATATATATATATATATATATATATATATATATATATATATATATATACACACACACACACACACACACACACACACACACACACACACACACACAGACACACACACACACACACACACACACACACACACACACACACACACACACACACATGAACATTAGGAAAACTGAGGTGTTACAGAAATATGTGTAAACATATAAATATAAAGCGATGCTGAAAAAAAAGAACAATATCATATATACACCCTTTCTAATGTGTCTGTGGGTGGCATTCTGAAATTTCTTACACTGAGCTACTCTGATGTCTTTGGTGTAATTTAAGGAAAAATGTAGTAAATGATTTTCATGTGGAATATGTTCATAAGTTCATAGGTGTGTTCTAGGCTAATGGCCCTGGGGCCTATACAAGCTTAGCCCATAGAAGTAGCCTGGCATCATGCCATCTGACATTAGTTCCCAGTTCAAGTAGAGCCACTGGAGTGATCCCCAGGGTGAACTTTCTATTTCCCATCCACTCATCAAGATTTCTCTTAAAGAGCACCAGTGAGGTGCTCTGCTTGACATGTATGGGAAGTCTATTCCAGAGCATGGGCAGTCTCTGGGTTATGAACCTGCCCCTACAGCATGTTCTGTTGATTGTGGTAATGAGGTTGAGGTCTCCAGAGTGTGTGGGGCAGAGGGATTGGGATTTCTTTAGATATAGCATTTCTAACAGAGCTGGTCAGACATGGCTTTGTAAGTCAAGCAGAGATCTCCTCTTAGTAGACAATATGAGACAGAGAATAACTGGATTTCATTGAGTCTGTTTGTGTAGGACATGTGTTTAAGGCCTAGGGTCCTCTTTGTGAGGTACTTTTGTGGCCTCTCCAGCTGTTGCAGGTGTCTAATCAGGTACATGCCAAATGGGGCATTATAATCCATGATTGGTCTAATGAGGGAAGAATAGAGAGAGAGATGATGACCTCTTTCTTCCTGGATGCAAAACCCTTGGTAATGAGATGTGCCACATAAAAGGACTTTCTGACCACAGTGGAAATGTGGTGATCAAAGGAGAGGTTGTTGTCAACCTGTGTACCCAGATCTCTTATAACACCTTCAGTGTTCAGTGGGCTTCCATCAATGTGGTAATTATTGGGAACTGAGTTTTTCCCAAAGGGGATGATGACACATTTTTTGGCATTAAGTTTGAGGCCATGGTTTAGACACCAGTCATTGTCTCAGTGAGGCCTTTCTGTAAGATGTCCTCATCACTTGAGGAGTTAATAATGCCTCCCAGCTTGCAGTCGTCTGCGAGCCTAGTCAGCCAGACTCCCTCCATATTGGCCTGGACTTCTGAGAAGTAGATGTCAAACAGGAGAGGACCCAGGGCCGATCCCTGTGGGACTCCACTTGTGACTGATCAGCAGTCTGACTTGGAGTCTGCTACTTTCACACTGTGGGTTCTATCTGTGAGCAAATTTGCAACCCACCTAGTGATATAGGGGTTGATGCCAAGTTTGGTGAGTTTATCAATAATTCCTGATTGAGGAATGGTATCAAAGGCCTTGGTTAGATCAAGGTAGGCTGTATGAACTGCTTTACCCTAATCCACAGCTCTGGTGAATAACTCAAAGAAGTCAACCAGGTTGAGCGGGCATGATCTACCTTTCACAAAGCCAAATTGTGTGGGGTCTAGAGTTTGGAGATTACCTATACCCTTGTTAATTTGGTCCATGATGATGCACTTCATAGCCTTACATATCAGACTCATCAGGCTAATGGAGTGATAATTCTCAGGGTCTGTAGTCACCCCCTTTATGGAGAGGGATGACTGTAGCAGTGCTCCATTCAGTAGTTCATACAGCCTAGCTCGATCTAACCAAGGCCTTTGATACCATTCCTCACTCAGTAGGGGCAAAGCCTGAGGTAAGGCTGTGAGTGAACAGGGTACACAGATGTGGTGGCAGTTCAATTTGTAGTTCATGTAGAACACAGTCAGGGATATTGTCGGGTCCCATGGAAGCTGTATTCTTGGCCTTGGACAATGCAGCTTAAACCTGTGCTGCAGTAATGCTGGGTGCCTGGCATTCTTCCAATATTGTGATTGGGCCTTTGAGGTGGCTAAAGTTGGCACTGAATCTGTTGGCCAGCATGTTGGCAATATCTGTTGGCTCACTACAGGAGGTACCATTGTGCAGTAACTCAGAGCAAACCTGGGTATTGTCACAGAGATTCTTGATATAACCATAGAAGGTTTTGTGGTTGTTTTTAGTGTCTGCCACAATTCTGCCTTCATAGCTGGCTTTACAGGTTTTGATGAGGATCTCAACTTTTTGTTTAGGCTAATAAGGGAGTTTTTCCAGTCTTGGGACTTCACCTTTCTCTGCAACAGTTTCTTCCTTCTGTTGTAGAGTTTATTAATGGCAGGGGACCACCAGATTGGCTTCCTTTTTTTGGAGGAGATCATTTTGGTTCTGTTGGGTACGGCTAGTTACATGCATTTATTGCATCTATTTTTCATTGGCATGGGTGCTGTGAAGTTAGCTACCTCTGTTTTAGGAGCCCAAAGTCAGCTTTGGAGAAGTTTTTCAAGGTGGTTACCTTTATGAGAGGTGTGGGTGAGATGTGGCTTTCCATGGTGATTAGTTTGTGGTCGGATCTAACCAAGGAGGAATTGACTCTGGTGTAGAATAATGGTTGCCCATGTTAGTAATAACCAGGTCAAATATGTTGCTTCCGCTAGTGGGGGGAATAATGAGCTGGTCCAGGGCATTGGAAATGATGAATTCCAGGAAGCATTGGGCCAGTGCATTGGTGCATGAGTAGTTTTCCCAGTTGATGGAGAGGAAGTTGAAGTCACCTAGTATGAGAGTGTTGGGTTGGGCCCTAATAGATTATAGAGTGCTTAGGAATATGGAGTGAGAGTCTTGGGACATAGTTGGGGACCTATAGCAGGCTATGAACTGAATCACTGTCTTACCCAGTGTTAGTTATACCTGAAGTACTTCAGATGCGTTATGTTGGGTTACCAGTCTGGAGGTGTGCATATCCTTTATGAATATGCAGACAGCACAACCTTTGGAGCTTAGTTTCATGTTCTGATGCTAAAAGGTGTGGAGTGAGTTATAGCCTGGTAGTACAGAGGTACTTTCTGCCACTTTAAACTAGGTCTATGTTACAGCACAAATGTCGATGTTCTCCATTTTGAGGAGTGCTTCAAATGAGTGCATCCTGAGATTTAGACTTTTAGCATTGAGCAGCATGACCCTCAGATTGTATTTATTCATAGCTGTTATGATGGTAATTTGGTCTTTGGAACACCACCTAAGAAAGGCACTATAGGGGTGGCAAGAGCCGTAGCCAGTACCCAGAAACCCAGGGGTGACAGATGCAGGCTATCTCTGGCAAAGCAATGAGGTCTGTCAATCATGTCATCCCAAGCAGACAGATACTGGATTCCCTTAGAATGACACCAGAAACATAGCCAATTGTTGAAGTCAATCAGTTTCTGCTTGTACTGCGGTATCACTCTGGGAGATGGTAGTATGATACTCAGGGCTAGGGTCATATCTTGCTTGGTCCACATAATCCGAGAGCTCCACCATGTCTCTTTTCATGTAGTCCAGGGAGGTGTGTCTCAGGTCATTCACACCCACATGAACAATGACAGAGTCATACTTTTACTTGTTGTGGAGTGACCTGAGTGTGTGTGGTATGTGTCGGATTCTGGCACCTGATAGACATCTGACTGTTACCTTCTCCTTATTCAGCCTTGTGAGTGGGACATCTGTGTGCCTCACTATTGAGTCACCTATAATTAGTGTATTTGGCAAGCTGTTTTGTTTATAGGCTTAGGTTGAGGGGCAGACTATGTAGGTAAGCTGGTAAGCTATGTACTTGTCGTTTGTGCTGCATTGTGGTGGTCGTCTACCTTGGAGGTCTCTGCTGTTTGGGTAGATTTCTATTGAGAGCCTCCAAGAAGGTGGGTGTGTGGTTTGTGTTTTTATGTAAGAGCTGTGTTGGTGGGCATTCTGGAGGGCTATGTATTCCATGTGGTGTGGAGCAAGTGTTGACCTTTTCCTCTTAACCAACTGTTTCAGTCTTCACTGTTGAGTGCATGGCTTCCAATTTGGAGATATAAGTACATCTCTCACAAGTCTGAATGTTGGGAGGTAAGAGGAGAAGGTTGTCTGTGTACATGAGGCAGTTGCTACACTGCCTCAAAATACCCAGGTTCACCAGGTTAATAGGAGAAAGCACAGGGAACTGTCCTTTATACCTGCCAGGAGGGATGGTCTTCATTACTAAGTACTGGAGCTGTTTCATTATAGGACATCTAGTGCAGATAGCACCTATGTGTGGTAGAATAACTGCCTCACTGGCTGTCTTCAAGAGAAATCTTGATGAATGGATGGGAAATAGAAAGTTCACCTTGGGGATTACTCCAGTGGCTCTACTTGATAGAGACAATGGGAACTAACCCCGGCCGGCACAATGCCAGGCCATTTCTATGGGCTAGGCTTGTAAAGGCTCCAGGGGCATTAGTCTAGTACATACCTATGAACCTATGAACAAAAAACCTGATGAAGTGCTATGCGAATAAGCAAATTAAAGTGCATGAGAGAAGAGAACTAGCAAAATCTAAGGGAAAAATTGAAGAGCAGACTTTCTGGTACCAGTAATAGTTTACCTCAGCTTAGCGACACTGCACTAACCTAAACTGCGCTAATTGCAAACCCATGCAAATCTATGCAAAAATATTTTTTAAACCAGAAAGTTGAAAGGGATTGAAAAACTGCCCAAACAGAGCCAATAGACTACAATTTCTGGGCCAGAAAACACTTCTCTTGTAGTAGATAGGCTACCTAGTGCTTACCACTCCCACTGATAAGCAAGAAAGCTTCCCTCCAAAACAGAAAGGGCTGGGGGACTCAGAAACTTACAAAACAGTCCTGGATACAGCATATCTATAACTGCACTAGATGAGTTACAGGAAAAGCAGGAAAAAAGCTTAGAACTTTTTTTATTGTTTTTGTTTTTGCAGAAAAGCAACTAAACAGTAATAAAAACACTTTAAATGCAATGCAAGCTAGCACACTTCAGTGAGCAGCAATATTAAAGTAAATACAGTTTAAATAAATGCAGTTAAATTAAAAAAAAACTTAAAACAAATGCAGAAAGCAGTAAATTTAGAAAAAAAATCAAAATAGAGGCACTTAAAGTCTCTCTTTCTCCTTCCAGTTGCTCTTGTAGTCTGCAGGATGCCAAATCTGGATCTGTGGAGGTTAAACAAGCACAAACCCATGCAAACACAGACTTTTAAACCAGAAAGTTGAAAGGGATTGAAAACTGCCCAAACATCCAATAAACTAAAATTTCTGGGCCAGAAACCACTCCTCTTGTGTAGATAGGCTACCTAGTGCTTTCCACTCTCACTGATAAGCTAGAAGGCTTCCCTACAAAGGTATGGGGGACTCAGAAAGTTTCAAAACAGTCCTGGATACACCAAATCTGTAACTAGACTAGTCTAGTTACAGGAAAGGCGGGAAACAAGCTTAGAGCTTTTTTTTTTTTTTTTTTTTTTGCAGAAAAGCAGCTAAACAGTAATAAAAAACACTTTAAAATGCAAGCTAGTACACTTGAGTGTTCAGCAATATTAAAGCAAATACAGTTTAAATAAATGCAGTTAAATTAAAAAAAAAACAACTTAAAAGAAGTGCAAAAAGCAGTAGGTTTAGAAAAAATCAAAATGGAGGCACTTAAAGTCTCTCCTTCTCATTCCAGTTTCTCTTGTAGTCTGCAGGATGCCAAATCTAGATCTGCGGAGCTTAAACAAGTGCAAACCCAAGCAGATACGAGCTTTTAAACCAGAAGGTTGAAAGGGATTGAAAATCTGCCCAAATGGCCAATAGACTACAATTTCTGGGCCAGAAACCACTCCTCTTGTGATAGATCAGCGACCTATTGTCCCAAGGAATATTAATATTGACAAGGCAGCTTTTATCTAAATAATGCAGTGCATGTTAACTTTGCTTTCTTTATGGCTATGTGTACACACATAGAAACAGGAATTCAAAAATGTTTGCACTATTATATTCCAAAATCTTTGGAGTAATAAACGGGGCAATGTAACAAACAGTGCTAATGTGTAATATGCACATAAAAGTAGAAGTAAAAAGAGAGATTTTTATTCAGTGCATTAATGCATATTGGCTTTGTTTACATTATGGTTATATGTAAATAAGCACATGTACACAAACACACACACACACGCGCACACACACACACACACACACACACACACACACACACACACACACACACACACACACACACAAACACAAACACACGCATATGTTTATATATGAGTGTATATATATGTAACTATGTGTGTGTGTATGTGTGTGTGTGTGTGTGTGTGTGTGTGTGTGTGTGTGTGTGTGTGTGTGTGTGTGTGTGTGTGTGTGTGTGTGTGTGTATGTGTGTGTGTGTGTGTGAGTGTGTGTGTTTGTGAGTGTGTGAGTATGTGTGTGTGTGTGTATACATATGTGTGTGTGTGTGTGTGTGTGTGTGTGTGTGTGTGTGTGTGTGTGTGTGTGTGTGTGTATGTGTGTGTGTGTGTGTGTGTGTGTGTGAGTGTGTGTGTGTCTGTGTGTTTGTGTCTGTGTGTGTGTGTGTCTGTGTGTGTGTTTGTCTGTGTGTGTTTGTGTGTCTTTGTGTGTGTGTGTGTGTCTGTGTGTGTGTGTGTGTGTGTGTGTGTGTGTGTGCGTGTGTGTGCGTGTGTGCGTGTGTGTGTGTGTATGCATATATGTCATTATTATCATTATCAACTCCATTTTTCCCATTTTCTGCATGAGCTCAACAAGGTGCACCAACTGTTGCTATCTCTTTCTATTCAGTATGTCCAATTTGTCTTGTCAGTTATCCCTGACTGATGCATGTCTTCTATTATGCAATCTATCCATCCATCTATTTTCTCTATACCCTTGTTTCCTTTTGCCTTCTTCTTGACTATCCCAAATCTTCTTCACCAGATTGTCTTCTTCCTTTCTGCATGTTTCCAGACCACCTTAATTAATTCTCTTTGCCCTTTGTGGCAATTGGATCTGCTTTGGCTTCTTTTCTTTTCCCCTTATTTCTTTGACTGTTCTACACAGCACATCCCATCACCTGTCTCAGACAGTTCATCTCCATCATGTGAAATGTATTCATAGACAACTCATGCACCACCTAATCCAAAATCACCTTATGGCAGACACTCATCATGGCTTCCGTCCTCATCACAGCACTACTTCAGCCCTCCTAGCCTTTACTAACACCATAAACCATAATCGTAACAATAATTATATATCCTCAGCCCTCTTTTTGGATCTTTCCAAGGCATTCAGTATGGTTGATCACCAACTTTTAATCCACACTCTGTAAACATTCTGTCTAGATACTGGAGCCCTCCAATGGTTTCAATCCTACCTGAATGGTCGACAGCAGGCTGTCCTCTGGCAGAACAAACTCTCTAACCTTCTACCTAACACCCTCGGAATACCACAAGGCTCTATACTAGGGCCCTTGCTGTTCTCCATCTTCATTAACGACCTTTATACTGTCATCCCAAAAGTCAGCTGTATCCAATATGCTGATGACTCTACTCTGATTTGCTCAGCCACATCTCCAGTAGAGTTATGGTCAGCTACCCAGACCACCTTTAATACAATAGAAAACTGGCTTTCTGAACATCGTTTGATCCTAAATCCCAAAAAAACTAAAATGCTGTTATTTTCACCAACACGTAGGTCTATCGCTTTCACCTTTACCATAAAATCAAATGATGGCACAATAATCTCCCCTGACCCATCTACAAAACTATTAGGTGTCATCATAGACAATAATCTCAAATTTGACCTACATGTTAACCAAACTATCAAAACCATCAATAAAAAATTAGGGTCACTTTACAGAATAAAAGCCTTCCTAACCCTGCCAGCTAAAATTGCCAGCTCACTCTCACCTTCTTTCAACCCTTCTGTATGCATCCCCTCTACTCTCGAATTTGAACAAGACTGTCCTTAACAAACTCTCAGTTTGCTACAACCACATTGCCAGGTTTGCCACTGGGCTGCCTTTTAGGACACATCATTGCATGAATCTAAATCAGCTTGGTTGGCTTGAACTGCCTAGCCTAATCCAGTATAACCAAATGATTATGGCCTATAAAATCCTCTATAATCCGGACAATACTCCTGCACTTAAAAATATTATCACCCCCTATAACAATCCTAGACCACTTCGATCCTCTAACAAACTACTAATTCAAACTAGCAAAATTAATAACACAGCCGGTGATTCTCTCTTTGCAAACTCTGTAAGTAGATCCTGGAACTCTCTTCCAGCTGATATTACCTTACTTTCCACCTTAGGTCAATTTAAAACTAGACTCAAACAACATTTGTCACTTAACTGGCTATGTCAATGTATCAAGCCTGGCTAACTCTCTAGAATGTGTAAAAATCTGTTAACCAGTTTACTGTGTAATTTAATTTAATCCTGACTTGTGCCCAGGACTAACTGTAACCTGTGGAACTTGTTTAACTTGCTTACTTATGTAATCTCTGTAAATAGTCTGTTTGTAATATGTAATGCTGGTATTATATAATGCTGTATCTGCTTACCCTTGGAGCTTTTTTTCCCCGGGCCTCCACTGAAAATGGACATGCATCCAGTCGGACTATCCCGGTCAACAAATGTAAAATAAATAAATACATAAATAAAATAAATCATCTCTTCCTTCCTCAACTGCTCTGCCTTCACTAACATTTCTGTGCCATGCAGTAGAATTGTACTTAGTTTTCAGTTTGTTTGGCATCCTTCTGTCACACATACTACCCCCTACACTCTGTGACAGTTGTCTGCAGCTTGTCTGCTTCTTGATTTGATCTCTTCTTTTAGACTTCTGATCTTCTCAACCACTCAGCACCAGATACTTAAAGCTGTTAACCTTTTCCAGTATTTCAGTTGTATCATAGTTGTTCAGCTTCTTCTGATTTCCTTCATTTTCTGCCATGAAAACTGTTTTGTCTGTATTTGGTTTCATCCCATGTGCCTTTTAGTTTTGCATTCTGTTCCCCTATTAGTTCTTGTTCATAGTCTGCTTGTAATGCCACATGTTTTGCATACTGCAGTTTTGTTGATCTGTCTCCTCCAACCTATTTGCTGATATAGTGCATCACCAGTATGAACAGTAATTGGCTCAGACCTGATCCCTGTTGCACAACTACCCTCTATGAAAACCCATCTGTGAGGCCAAATACTACTTGTACTGGTGTCCTTGGGTCCTTGTACACAGTCTGCACTAATTCTACCAATGTTCACATGACTTTGATCCATCATAGGACTGCCCAAATCAGCTTTCTTGTGACCTTTTCATATGTTTTTTCCAACTCTAGGAATGACCAGGTGGGCACTTTCTTCATCTCTAGCTTTTTCTCAACTACCTGTCTCACTGCAGATATTGGGTTAGTTATGCTGCATCCTGATCTGACTCCAACTGCTCATGTCCCATCTTACTTTCTACTACTGTGCATACTCATAGATCATTTACCCTTTTCAGCATTTACATTCAGTGTAACAGGAGTTTGATGCCTCTATAATGCCCATAGTTGTGAATATCACTTTTTGTTCTTGTACATTGACTAGAATGCTTAATTCTCCAGTCATCTGGGATATGCTTTTCTCTTCATATTGTTGTGAGTACCGTGGTACCATTTTCCCCCTATCTCACTAAATATCTTGTTGATATCTGGCATGACTTAATCTGTGCCTGCTGCTTTCCCTGATTTCATTTACCTAAGTGCTATTCTTACTTCTTCTAAGGTGGGTGCTTATTCTTCTTCCATCATAGGTTGTGTCTGGGGTAATGCAGCTTTTATGTGAGTTCATTCAGAAGCTATTTGAAATACTCCTTATATCTGCTTTGATGTCCTGGGGACTGGTGAGCCTGTTGTTGCTATTGTCCCTTTAAGGTTGTCTGATGACTATCTTCTTTCCTTTCTGTTTTTGCCTTGCAGCTTGAATGAGTTTTTTTTTTTTATTGTTGTGCTATCTGCTGATATACTTTCCAGGAGCTGGTAGAGTGTCTCTGATGCCATGTACTTTGCTATGGCAACTGGTCTCTTAGCCTCTTTGTTAGCCAACAAGCATTCCTTCTAACACAAACCCGTCTTTTCTATCTCCTGCTTTTGTCTGCTTCCCTTCCTTCTTTTGATAACTTCCTGGACGTCTACGTTCTCCAGTAGTCTTCCTTATATACCTTATTTCCATACGTTGCTTAACACATATGTGTTCTATAATTTTCACACAAGTGGTTTTGAGATGGTGACATTCTTCTTCCACCCTACTATTTCTCTCTATTTCTTGAGGTGTTAGATCCTTTAGAATTTCTTTGAAGTCTAGTGCTTTTACTCCAGTCAACCTCCAGATCTTCATCCTACTCTCTGTTGACCATACAGCATTCTCTGACCTGTGCTTACAGATGATGTAGTGCCTCCCACTGATTTAAGTTTTGGGATGATTGTTTCACTGGGGATGACTTTGCAATTTCTGATTATAACCCATTATAACCCACTGCCCTTTCCTTACTAGGAGGAAATCTAGATGAGTGCATGTTGGCCACTCTTGTATGTGATCCTCTGACAGTCTTTCTCCCTCTCTCTCTTTATCTTGCTGAGCCATGTGCTGGCCACCATCAAACTATTTGTCAGACAGAAGTCTTGAATGGCCTGTCCTTCACAACACTGCTGTGTGACATAGGCTGAAATTATGAATACGGCCCTACCTTTACAATGGAATTTGATTGCCGTGAGTCTAGCATTCATTCTGATGATACCCCTTACTGTCTTCAGAAGGCTCTCCCTCATCACAATTCCTACACCATTTCTAGATTGTCATTCCCATAAACAGTAAACTCTGGATTACAAGGCAGGAGACTTTGCCACCCTCTCCTACCATCGTGTTCCTAGACACAGAGAATGTTCAACCTCCTCTTTACCATCATGTCATCTATTTCCAGGCTGCATCCTGTCAGTGAATCTACAATGAATGTAGTAATCCTTTGTTCCAGTTTGGTAGGTTGACTGCTTTTATATCTAGCTTTTGTTCACCAGAGCTTTGAAAGGTAACCCAAGCCAGCCAGCAGTGTAATAATGTAGAGTTACTGGACTTTTTTTTCAAGCACATACTAGCCAATGGAAACACATAGACCCCTACTACCATCAGCATGAGTCCCTAGCATAGGGATGAGTAGGCCCAGTCTTCAAATCACTTATCACCAGTGAACACCCATGCCCATTTTAATGATATTAGTCAATATTTGTTTTATATATATATATATATATATATATATATATATATATATATATATATATATATATATGTATGTGTGTGTGTGTGTGTGTGTATGTGTGTGTGACAGAAGAGTCAAAATAAAGTCAAATTGTGTAAAACTCAAAACATTGAAAATGAGTGTTAACCTTTTCCACTATTGTGCGATCCCAAAGTTGGTATATGTAATTTGCAGGGGTGTCCCCCCTGAATTAAAAGGTTTCAATATTTTGACTTCTCGATATATTGAGGTGTTGATATTATTAATGATATATAGATATAGCTATAGATATAGATATAGTTATAGATATAGTTATAGATATAGATATAGATATATAGTTGAACATATAGATATAGGTATGCAATAGAAACCATATTCTATCAGAACACGATGTGTTTAACTTCTATACATAGACACCTAGATATGCAACTACTTTTATATGAACTGGTAGACGGTATGCTATCATGGACAGTTGTGGACGAGAAACAGCTTTTTGTGCTGAGAAGATAATATAGCTATAAAAAAGACACGTGAAAAGTATGGGTTGCTATCAACAAATGGTGCCCACAACTAGTACTACAATGGAAATTTTGCCATCTACACTAAACTGCTATCAAAAGAAGGCCCACATATTTAAGCCGCATCACAATATACAGGTTGTATCCTTCACACAAACTTGTTCCTCAGTGTCAGCACTTGGAGAGATCACTATAGACATATCCATTTACAACACAAACCTTAAATGTGATACAGTCTAGTGCATGGGATTAAATAAATAGGTGGACATACCTGGGCGTAATGGAACTGTAGTATAAGTTTGTAGTGGTAATAATCTCATATATGTGTCTGCCTCAGAATTCTACATTCTTATAAAGAATTGCATGATGTATTGCACCATATTTACTCTCCAATGCCATACATCACTAATGGACATCAGCAGTATGTAATGTTTCAGAATCTTATGCTCTACAAAATGTGCACCTTGCCAGAGAATTAACTGCACAGAGTGACTGTATTCACAAACACTTGTCCAACAATATGTGTTAAAGCCTAAAAGTATTGAAAAGCAAGCCAGCCATATCTAAATAAAGGGATAATGCCCTGACAATGACCAAGACCTGGCTATGTTAATGCAGCTGAGTTACCTATAGGATCCTGCAAGGGAAAGGAATTATGAAGCTATACTTGTTCACTTCTATTTGATGGAATGAATAACAACAATATGCTGGAGTGAGGCAGGTAGTCATTATGGCATTGGATCTGGGTCAAGACTAAAACCATGAGTGCCATCTGGACTAGGTAAGTGGGCAGACCATGATGTGGTATTGTTACTTTCAAAGGGGGACTGGGACAAATGTAAAGAAAGGCCTGAGACTTATAGCTCACAGCCACTTTCTCAATAATGCAACCATAGGGGTAGAGATCCTAGCTCTGTTTCAAAACATTGTATATGAGCTTCAGCAATGTTGTCTTACACCCTGCTAGTGATGTCAACACAAAAGGGTTACTCACCTCAGGTACACTGAATAACTTACTAGCATAGAGAGGTGCGCTTACATGAGACACACATCCACAAAAAATCAGCCCAATTCTTTTATCTTCTATGAACATTAAAAAATCTATCTTGCAGAGGAATATGCATATGATGTAGAACATAAGACAAGAGTGAGTGCAATTGCAGAACCCAAACTGTGCAGGTTTATCTAGCATATCCCAGCTAGAATACCATGGAGTATGGTCATAAATGAATATACATAAAGCTGTTCTCTGTGCGCCTGCCACAGTCTGAGCCCATGTATATACAGTATTGTTCAGTGTATCATGTAAAGCCATGTGCAACAGCAAGTCGGTAGTAGTTCATATATGTTAGTATTGCAAAGGATTGGGAATGTGTGATAATATGCTCACATACCACTCCTGAACAGTGCCAGAAGCTCAAATACTCCTTATCACATATTACTATGATCAAATTTGTCATGCTGGTAAAATGTAATTATATGAGTATGGAACTTGAAAAATAGTAGTCACATTTGTGGTTACTGTATTAACCAATAACTCAAAAGTACGTGTTACATACTTGCAGAAAAGTTCATATGATTACTTTGTAATAAACACGTGCTACACAATATACTGAAGGTAGTCACATACAAAGGTAATACAAAATATGTTCAATATGTTCAACATGCATTATATTTACCACATGTAGCAAACACTGCAATGAATATTATAGCATTATAATATATTCTAGGTAGGAGTGTGCTATTTTTTTTTTCTTTTGGCTGTTAGGTAAGATGTTTCTACAGTTATAGAAGTGCAGATTTGTTTCTACAGTTATGGAAGTGCAAGTTTGTTAGAACTTTGGTTTAAAGGAGCATTGTACTGTAGTATTATTTTAGCATGCCTGTTGAGTTCTCATTTGTTGTGTTACTTGGGTTCCTTTCTACAGTTTTAGCTAAAGTTGTTGTAGTAGGGAGTTCATAGTAAAGATGGTGCATTTTACAACCTTTTTGGGCCTCCTATATATGCATACAGAGGAACAATCAGGATACTCAGCTCTAGGTTGCTTATTACCCATGAATAATCAAACGTATTATATATGATTTATTAACATATTTGTACCATAAGGATCATTGAGATTGTAGTTTGTTCAGAGTGTACTTTGATGCCACTATTTTGAAGTAGAGCATATATGTAAACATTGCACAAGCATTCAATACTGACAGCACAATTGAAATGATTATTCAGTATATATATATATATATATATATATATATATATATATATGTGTGTGTGTGTGTGTGTGTGTGTGTGTGTGTGTAAACATACATACACACACACACACACATATATATATATATATATATATATATATATATATATATATATATATATATATATATATATATATATATATATATATGGTTGTGAGGCATTGAGGCTGCAATCAACATTCACCCTGACATCTGACAGCTGCTGGACATATCATCAAAATGCATCCTTGCACACTCCATATAAACTATGCATGACATGGCAAGAGTTCATCAAACTCAATGAGGAGACATCTGATATGCACCCAACAGCAAAGTGTATGCATCACTGGCTGCATCTTACATGTCTTTAAGACCACCTGCAGCCAAATACATTATGCTGCTTGCCCAGGCAGTGTGTCATGGCTAGCTGCAAGTATGCCAACTATACAGACCATGTGGTCTGACAGCATTGTGCATGTTAGTGACTGGGGCAATAACAACCGAAATTCCTTTCTTAGCAAAGCATTAATATGCAAAAGACTCTCCATCAGATATTTAAGACAGTGTACTATAAGTCCTGATGCATCAAATATTAAATAGCAATTCCAATAATAAATAGTTAATTTTATACATCTCTGTTACACATAAAATGAGTTTTTCACCTCAAAGACTAAACAGCAATTCAGTCAATAAGAATACATTTTCCACCTCTATTATACATTAAATGAGATTTTCACCTGGGTGGGGAGTCACCCCTTGCCACCATTCTATTTAGATCCAAGGTTGATGTACGGTTTATTGATTATATGTTATCAGATGAGTACATTACAAATATATAGAAAAACATTGTATATTTTATAGAATTGTCTGAAGAAGTTCTTGTAATAGAACAAAAGTGCTCAGTTATGTTTGTTAATATTATAGTTTAGTTTTACTTGAGGATCTCTGTGTGATTTCTGCTTCTCACTTTTGTATAGATCTGTACGCTCAGTTAATTTCTTGTCATACAATCAAACAATCAGATTTCTGAGTCATGTAAAGACATATGCACAAGCAGTGTGGTTACTTGTACACAGATCACCATTACTGCAATAACCAAATGTATATATAAGAGCATGCATAGCACATTGGCACATACCTGCATCCTCAGCATCTGTGGAGTGGACAACATTTTTGCCAATTACCCATTGTGTTGGAATTTGTACATACAGAAGTGTATTAGATAGAAATTTGTATAAGGTACATAGTAATGCAATTTTTCAAACAATAGCCATGACTAAATGCTGTAACTTATCTTGATACCTGTACCTGGAATTACATGCCTAGAACCATGAAGAACTTCTCTATTTCCACATGAACTACTGGCAATGCATCCCATAATCTCTCAACTAGTGAAAACAATGCTGACTCACTGCTATGCATGGCCCCATGAGTCCATATCATCTCAGTGGTAGGCTTACACTGTCTGTCCATGATCCCTCTGCAGCTTGCGCTCAGTGGAGGATATCATTACGCAGTGTCGACCATCACAACATCTGAGAAGATGCTGTATATACTGCCTAATTGCCTCATTGAGTATCTCATTCTTTTCTTGAGTGAAATTGTCACTCAGGTTCACGGATCAAAACTATAAAATGACAATACTGAAGTTGAGTAAGTATTAGTAATATCTCTGATAAGGGTGTTGAAATACATAAGCAACTGCACAGTATCTAGCCAATTTCTAATACCATATGTAATTTTATGTAGACAGCATCACCCATCAATGTTAGTTGCAGAAAATTTCACTCCTAACACATGGGGCATTTATAAGTTCTAACTGTCCAAAACTATTATCAGCTGTCAAAGTACATCAGTGATAATAACATGATGATACATAAGTGTTATTCAGGAGAACTTGTACTGTAACCATTATACATTTGCAAAGTCTCTGCATAAATCTGTTTCTGCAGCTAACATTCTGCACTACATTAGCAAAAGAGAATATTGCCATGACACAGATATGATTAGCTTTTTACAGAATGTACTGGTACAACACTATGACATTTTATATGCTGTGCAACTTTCATTTTTTAGTTTAATTTTTCATTGCCTAGGAAACAGCTTAACAGTCATCACACCTTCTTTAGACTGAAGGCTACCATGCTCTCATTTGGAAGCAAAAGGCGACACTTCCTGTGTTATAGCTACCTCAGAAGTATAAAAATTAATTTCTGGTGGGTGTCACAGTATATTTTCCTCCATACACCAATATGGGACTCTAACTGTCTCAAATGATAGATAGAAATTCATGTTACTTGGAAACAGACATGTTGCCTCTTTGCAGAATATGCCAAGGGAAAATTAATGTTCTAGTAAGTGGAATTCACAGGCAATAAAGGAAAAGAATCATCTAGATTTAGTAAGTTGTTCATTTGCTTTTAGTTGTATTTTAGTTGTAGTGTTGACTGCTTCGCCATAAAACATGCTTCACTATTGATCTATATATAATAATCCATATGAAAATATCTTTTTATAGTCTGTCTATTATACTTTTATGGGCTGAGTCTGAAAATTGTCCACTGCGGTCACTTATCTTACACTGCTAAGCAATTTAAAGATAAAATAGACAAGCATATTATACAAATGTCAGAGATGAATAAACCCACATATAGATGCATGTTATTGGAGCTAGTCTGCAGCACAGAGGTGATCGGTTTTTATATTATGCATACTACAATTTGATGCTGAAAGGCTCTTTTTTTAATTTTTTTTCTAGTTTATAGGTTCATAGGTATATACTAGGCTAACAACCACCTGGGCCTTTCTAAGCCTAGCCACACAACCCAACCCAGTTGCATCCCCTTGTAACATTTACATCATTATGGGGTGGTATGTTTGTTAGGAGGCTGCTAAAAAGTTATGTGGGGGCTATGTTAGTTTGGGAATGTTTACTGCTGATTTTAGTCTATAAGGGACATGAGAGCCAACCCAGGGATTAACTTATGATTACCCATCTATTGTTTGTTAGGAAATGTTTACTGTCAGCATCTGTCTATAACAGACATGGAGGCCAGCCTGGGGATGAATTTGCTATTTCCCATCCAATGGTCAAGGTTATGTCTGAATAGGGATACAGATGGACTCTGCTTCACGTAGATGGGGACCCTATCCCAGAGCATGGCGATCCCTTGAGTCACATATTTGTCTTGCCAGCATGTTCTATTTATGTTGCAAGCAAAGTTCAAATACCTGGATCAAGTGTTTCTGATACTGCTCTTTTTGTGGATATGAAGAAGTCCCATCAGGGCTGAATCTAAGGATACATACTATGCCAGACACAGATCGTCTCTCAACAACCTGAAGGAGACCAAGTACAGAGACAGTGCTCTAAGGCAATCTGTATAGTGTGTAAATACCCTTGAATCTTTTGGTGAGGATCTACTGTAGGTTTTCCAACTGTTACATATGCCTAGTCAGGTACATGCTGAAGGGAGCATATTATTCAATGATGGGTCCAATAAGGGATGAGTAGAGTCATACCATAACTTCCTTGGAGCTGGATTCCATACCCTTACTTATAAATCAGGTGACATAAAATGATTTTCTTACTACCTTGTCTATGAGTTGGTTAAAGGCCAGATTACTGTCTATACGTATATGTTCCCAGATCTCTAACTTTTAGGGAAGTCTTATCAATGGCGTTATTTGCCTTGGCAGACTTTTTCCTGAAAGGCACTATAATGCACATCTTTGCATTGCATTTTAATCCATGGCTTTGGCAACAGTCATTTGTCTATGTTATACCCTCTTGCAGGATGTTAGTGTCAAGGATTGCTTTATGATAGCTCCCAATTTACAGTCATCTGCAAACTTCGTGATCCAGAGACCCTTGACATTAGCCTTGACCTCCAACAAGTAGATGGCAAACAGGAGTGGACCCTGCATGGATCCCTGGGGTACTCCACTGGTAATCTGACTCTTTGTGAAGGTGGTCTACCCAGTCCTGACTTCTTGGTTCCTATCTATGAGCCAACTGGCAATCCAGAAAGTTGTGTAGAGATTTATGGCTAGTATGGTGAGTTTCTCAGAAAATCTAACTGAGGCATTGTATCAAATGCCTCATTCAGGTCAAGATAGCAGTATGCACCATTCTCCTTTTATCCACTGCCTTTCTTACATTCTCAAAGAAGTCTACCAGGTTAAGTAGGCATGGCCATCCTTTGACAAAATCAATCTGGGATGTGTCCAGTGTCTATAGGCTGTCAATGTCTTTTTTGATAATTTCCATGGTAATTTGTTCCATGGCTTTGCAAATTAGACTAGTCAGACTAATGCATCTACAGTTTCTGGGGTTAGTTGGTGGTCAAATTTTGTGAAGAGAAATAACTGCTGTAGTCCTCCATTCATATAGTACAAAGACTGTTTTGAGGCTGTAGTTGAAAAAGGATTAAAGTGGTCCTGATAAGTCATGTGTCAGGTCTGGTTATTTAGGAGGCAAAATGGGATATTGTCCTGCCCCAATGAGGCTGTGTTATTATCCTCAGTGAGCACCACTATGATAGTTGAGGGGAGGGTATGCTGGTAGGGATTTTATAAGGATTGCAAGGGGGTGGGGGCTAATGTTTGAGCTGAATTTCTCAGCCAGCAGATTTGCTATGTAACTCTGCTCAGTGAAAGTGTTACCACTTACTACCAATTCTGCACACGGTTGTGTTACCTTTGAGATTTCAGACATAGCTATAGAAGACAAAGTGGTTGTCTTTAGCCTGAGAAGTTATCTTGACTTCATAATTGGCCTTCTTGGGTTTAATTATTGCTCTTAGTTTCCTAATTAATTTTATTAGTGAGCCCTTGTCATTATGAGAGTTGGTCTTTCTGACTCTGGCCATGACTTTTTTACATTTTGTTACACACCCTGTTAAGATTAGGATTCCACCAATGTGTTTTTTTTGGGCTTATTTCTGGTAAGTACATCAGCCTCTGTGCAGCCATTTACATGTGTATACAGTGTTTCGGTGAATAATTCTGCATAGGCTGTTGTAAACTTGAGGCTAGGTGGGGCATTGAAGTTTGAAAAAACTGTCAGTGAAACCACCTCCACCAGGAGACATGTCACTAATGGAGCACCCCAGGGCCTCATGATGGACCTGCTCCTGTTTGGCATCTACTTATTGAAAGTCAAGGCTAATATCAAAAGCCTCTGGCTCAACAAGTTTGCAGATGACCATGAATTAGCAGCTATCATAACCCCCCCCTTAACACCAGCATCCTACAAGAGAGTCTAACACAAACAAATTACTGGTGCCAAAGCCATGGATTAAGACTCTGTGTGAATAAATGCATTATAGTGCCCTTTGGGAAACTGTCCACCCAAGTTAATTACTCCATCAACAAAACACCCTTAAGAGTTGACCCGGTAGTTAAGGATCTTTGAACATTCATAGACAACAATGTGACTTTGACTATCATGTAGAAAAGATATTAAGAAAATCATTCTATGTTGCCAAACTCATAAGCAAGGGTATAGCATCCAAGTCCAAGGAATTTATAGTGCCACTCTACTCAGCCCTTATCAGACTCATCATTGAGTATGATGCCCCCTTTGACATTGACCTAACCAGACACTTGCAGCAACTGGAATGTCCCCAAATGTTCTTCATCAGGAGAATTCAGGGTATAAATACCCTGTCCTGTACAGATCACCTTATGGTTCTGACTCTGTACTCAGTCTCCTACAGGTTACTGAAAGACAGTTTCTGTCTGGTATATAACACATCCTCACATCCAGCTGTGATGGATCTCTTGCACATCTGAAATACAAACAGCACTAGAAACACTAAATCCAAGGACCCAGACATTGCCTGCAAAATAAATAAGAACATGCTGTAGAGACCGACGTGTCACAAAGGATACTCGCACTATGCAATAAGCTTTCAATCTGCATGAAGCAGATTTCATCCCTGACCCTATTCAAACCAAACCTTGATCTTTGGACAGGGAATTGCATAGTCAGCCCTGGCCTGGCTTCCATGTCTCTGATGGACAGAGATTGATAGTAATCAAATTTATCCCCAGCTAACATACCCTCCACTACGTAACACTTAACTACCTTCTTACTAGCATCCCCCCACCATATAGGCATCCAAGATACTTGGAGACAAAACTGGGTTGGGTTGCACAGCTAGGCTTATAAAGGCCCAGGTGGTCATTAGCTTAGTATAAGTCTGGGAACCTATGAACCTATTCATCTATTTTTTTTTTATCTGAAGAGGAAGTTCAGTGAATGTGAAAGAATGTTAAAGGAGGATAAGTCTCTTTGCACTTTGGAGAGATGAATTTATGTATACTCAAAGGCAACTCTAAAATTAACACTAATTGTTGTATAAGTCATAGCCAATGACACCTTCAACTGCATTGTGTTCTTTAGGTGTCTTTTTTCTTTCCTTTACATATCAATCACCTATTGTACAGGTGAAGAGAAAAGGCAAGGAGTTTGTTCAGGAACTATTGCTACTAGTGACTCCATTCAGCTTCATCCAGGGATCTGAACCTCACATGAGTGGTTGACATTACAGGTGCTAACTAAAGTGACACCTATGTTATGTCATGTGGGCCAACAGTGCTGGAAGCTGTAATATGGCTAGCTAGGGCACAAGTGGCTCAGGCAGTCCACTGATATAGGTTAATGTTCCTTGTCTACTTCATCAATCCTTGTGGCTCTGGAATGTTTGCTTGTACATTGCCCATCTTTGATAATAAAACTGAATGCAACATAAAAACAAATAACTACCTACTCTAGGCATGGGCAAGGCTGACTTTACATAGAACAGCAGAATTTGACATTGTAATACATTTCTGCTTGATATTAAGCTTTAACATCCTGTTTTACATATTATGAGACAGAACACAAATTAGTGTTATTTTGTAATAATCAGTGCTATTTTTGCACTGTGTCTGGTGATGTAACATGAGGAGTTGGTTCTAGTAATGTTATTACATGTTCTGTTGCACTTTATTACAACAGAGAAGTACGAAAAAATAACATTTTTTTGAATGTTGCTTGGTAATATTAAAAGTACTTGGAAATAGATTTTTAAATATTGAAACTGACACAGTTTGGCAGCTATTTTGGCAGCTGTTAGTAAAGTTTTCAAAGTTTGGTATTTAGCAGCTGTTTTGTCAGCTCCTAAGCAGCTGTCAAACCATTACATTCAAACCATTTGAACTGCCGTTAAATTACCTGTCCTACTGCAACACTTTAGTCCCAATAAGAACAGACATCTTAAAACAGTGAAATCCCAATGGTAGTTAACTGAAAGGGTTATAGAAGGTCTACAGTAATGTGATTTTACTGTGTAGAGATGTCTGATTGATGTTTATTAGGCTTTATGCAGAATCTACAACCAAATGTTTCTGAAGTTTGAACAATTGGTTTTAAGCTCTGAGGAAGGTTATTTTTGATACATTTTTTTATTTTTTACTATTTTCTTATAATAGTCAGCAAAAACTAACCAGTCAGGTTCCTGGTCAACTATGTGTTAAATATGGTTGTGGTACAAGAGAAAGCTAGTGTAGCCCAGCTATAATGCACATTTAGTCATATACTTCATACTCTCTGTCACAGACAGCAAATCTTACTGATAGCCATTAGTTCTGTTACCAATAACTATGACATACGGTGAAATATTTTTGTAGTTAGTGTTAGCTCTCAGCATTTTCAAAAATATATGGAAAATAAGAAAATACAGAACTAAGGATGCTTGCTAGTAAAAGTGTAAACATAATGACTACTAGAAAGATGATAAAATACAAAGGTTGTTTGCTTTTTCCTTTGTTTCAACAAATGCCAGTAATTCTTTCTGAACTCATAGTTACAACATACCAGCTAAAAACCACAACCACCTGAACTATTCACTGAATTTGTACAGCTGAGATGTAACTTGCGATTTAAAAAAATTAATGGAAAACAAGATATTACAACGGGAAGCATGCAATGACAAACAGCAGTTTGTCACAAGGGTCCTAAAATGACTACCTGATAATTTTGTGTCAAAATTCCACATGGGTATAATCCTGTACAATAGTTAGTTAAAATAGTGCAAAGACACATTCAGCCAGATTCAATAAAGCCCATATTTTCCATTTACACCACGTGCGTGTCACTCCGTGACATATACGCAGTAGTTCACCATTTTAGATTCAGTAAGCGGCTTTACACAGTGTGTAGAGGCACACACAGCCACGCAAACAAGGCAAACACTGTGGCATGCAAATTACAGCACAAGCAGTGGAACTGTATGCTAATCAACCAATCCAAGATGTAGGAGCTATTCAACAAGCTGTAAAACAACAGTGTAGACTCGGTGATGGTTTTTCCTACATGTGCCAAATCCTATTGGAATACAGCCATGGAGAGGATTCTACACAGAAACAATGTTAGGGACTGCTGTTGCTTTAATTCAGGTTTATGGGCAACAGGCTGAAGTCTATGCTGCTGCTGCTGCTAATAGACAATGACCAAGAAGGAGAAGAGTTTTTAAACCCCAGGTAACTTATTACAACTTGCATGATATGGAAATTGTAGAGCACTAGAGGGTGGATAAAGATACACTACAGGAACTCTGCAACCTCAGTTGTCTTCAACTCAGAAAAAGGGCAAACCAAGGAGAACCCATTCCACTGGAGACAAAGATATGAGTAACATGTAGACTCTTAGCTACAGGTACCTTTCAGAGATCAACAGGGGACATGCAGGAGGTGTTACAGGCATCAGCATCCACGGATCCTCCATCAATTCCTGAATGCTATGATCCAACATGCCAGTGACCACATATATTTTCCCTGTACTCCTGATGATAGGGCAGACGTTCTACCCTGTAGCACACTACCCTGAAGTACTAGGTGTCATAGACTGCACACATGTAGAAATTAAGGCACAAACTGGGGAGTAAGATAGGCTCTACATTAATAGAAAGGGCTTTCAATCTATTAAAGTTGTGTATAATGACAAGGAAATCATCCTGAATGTGTGTGCTGGCAACCCTGGCAGTTACTACAACTCACATATCTGGCACAACTCCCAACTGTATTAGATGTTCGCTAGGGGGATATTCCAAAGGTTCATTTAATGGGGGATGTAGGTTATGCACTGGAACCATGGCTGATAATACCCATTAGAAATGCACACACACCCACAGAAGAATGTCATAATGAGGCCCTCACTCAAACTGGAAATATCATAGATTGTGTGTTTGGGCTGCTTAAGTCGTCATTCTGGTGCCTACATCTGGAGAAGCGCTGCCGTACAATCTTTGGACATGTACTGAAAATTCACAGTATGTACCATGCTACACAACATTATCCTGAGAAAACAGTTTCAGCAAGATCAGCAAGGGGAAGGAGCATACATCCCACCACCAATGCAGGGTCACCACAGCCACATATAGGTGAGTAGAAAGAGGGGGAACCAGCAGCTGCTGTGGGCATAGGCAGAAGTAGGTGTGCTCAGTAGGCCCAAGCATTGGCTAAGAGATTATGATAGCACACTCAATCACCATCTAAGGGCCTAAAACCTTTTTCCTATGCACATACATATAGTAACATTTATGCCAGGCAACTCTTGCAACCTTTACCTCCCCATGTATTGGCTGTGTACTGCTTGCATCAGACAGTGTCAGCTCTGAACTAAAACTGCTGCAACTGCTGAATTTACAAGGTAAGTGCTGAACCTGGAGTGTATTGTGTAATAATATGAATTACTGGCATATCCATACATTTTGTTACTTGGTAATATAAGCAAGTAAAAATTTGGAGATTTCTACAGAAATTACCTAAACATGTGACAGCAGAGACTTAATTATTTTATTTTACTTTATTTTATTTTACATTTGTTAACCAGGAAAGCCCGACTGGACACATGTCCCTTTTCAGAGGAGGCCCGGGGAGAAAAGCTCCACATACAGTATAGTACAACTGAGGATTTCATTTAAATCTATTACTACAATTCAACATGCAATATTCAGATATTAACATCTTGTTTTCAGGACTATGTATAAGGACATAACAGACTCATTTCAATGTATAGTAGACAGAATTAAACATTTCTGTTATGTCTACATTAAAGCATGATATAATCAGAATTTTAACATCTTGTTCAAAGGACAATATACAAATACGTTACAGACTCATTTAAGCATGTAGCAGATAGTTTAACATTTCTGTTAGTTGGTTTATATGCAGTACATTGTAAGATTGAGAGTAGTACAGTATTTGTGAAAAAATAGTAGAAGAAGTTTTTAAAGCATTTTTGGTAGTAAGGTTATTCAGTGGTACTTTGTGATATTAGAATTAGTATAGTATTTGAGGAAAAAGTACAAAAGCTTTGAATAGAAGTTCAGTCTGACAAGCCCACATGTTTGGAGTAGAGCAGGTATACCTGGGTAACAAGAGGAAGTTATTGGTGATCTTTAGCAGATGAATTCATGCATTCATGCAACGGTGCAGTGGTCTGGCTTAACCTGGGGTGACACAGGAGCAGAGCCAGTTGTCTGAATAGTGGCTTTTGAGGAGTATTTTAAATTGGAAAGCAGAGGTTGTAGTAGTAATGTGACTTGGGAGTTGATTCCAAACTCTGGCTATGGTGCAGGCAAAGAGAGACTTACCAACATCATTTCTGTGTTTGATGACATTTATAAGGTTTTGGTTATTGGATCTTAAGGTTATGGTGGTTGTGTAGGGCTGAATTAGATGCTCTAGTGATGGGGTTTTGTTGGGCAGGTAGTACAATTTGTGTGCTGTAGAGAATTGATTAAGTAACAGTAGTTAGGGGAACTCAAGCCAGTTGAGTTGCTTTAGGTCATAACAATGGTGGGATCTATGAGATGCCTCCGTTGTGAACTTGCCAAACTTGTTGTAACAAGATTCCATTTTGTTAAGTTTGGAATGGTGCAGATTTGTCAGAATGAGGGAGGCATATAGTAGGATGGATAAGAGGTGAGTCCTAGCGAGTGTAGATTTTGTATTTTTGGTCATGAAATGTTTGCTTCTATAAAGGAGACCCGCCTTTTTGTTTACTTTCTTGATTGTTTGTGCTATGTGATTGTCAAATATGAGGTTGTTATCGATAACTACTCCTAGCAGTTTTGTGTGGGTTGTTGGGGTGATTGTGATGTTATCTTTGGAGTTTATGATGAAATCATTGCTTAGCTGTGGAGTTTTACCAGGACCAAATAAAATTAGTTTTTTTTTTTTTGGGGGGGGGGGGGTTAAGAAGAAGTTTTATATTGGTGAAAGATGCTTCTGCTAAGGTACATTTTTTTGAGTTATGGTTAGTAGTTCCTTTATGTTTGGGGCAGTACTTATAATGGTGGTGACTTCTGCATATTGTGCTACTGTGGCAGAGATTGAGGATGCAGCTATCTGGTTTGTAAATAGGGAGAATAGCAGAGGACCAAGAATGGACCCTTGGGGGACACCGATGGATACTGGTAAAAGGGAGGACAATTGGTCTTGCCAGAGCACTGCTTGCTGTCGACCTGATAGGTAGTTACTAAACCATGATATAGTGGAAGATGGTATGTTAAGGATAGTTAGTGTTTCAAGAAGCATGCTATAGTTTACCATGTCAAAGGCTTTAGATACATATAGAAATATGGCAGATACAAATTGTCCCTTGTTTCTGTGGTGATTGACTAAGCTGGTAAAAGAGAGTAATGTTGTGGTGGTGCTATGTGAGGGTCTAAAGCCGTGCTGAGAATGAGATAGTAGGTTGTTTTTCAGGAGGTACTGCATTCGTTGATAGTGAACTATTCTCTCCAATATTTTTGATAAGGGTGATAGAATTGCTATTGGCCAGTAGTTGGTAAGCTCTAGGGATTTGCCTCCCTTGTGGAGTGGGATATATATGATATTTTCCACAAGGTGGGTACTGTGGCTTCAGTTATAGACCTGTTTATGAGAATGGATATCAAATAGGCTATAGCCTCAGCTTTTATCTGAAGGAAGTCAGCTGGGAGTTTGTCTGCTGCTAGTGTGGTTGTTTTAAGTTTTTTCAGCAGTTTAATGATGGTTTTTGTGGACACTGGGTGTAGGGAAAAGTTAAAGGAGTTGGTTTGGTCTATGGTGTGGGTATGGGTGGGATATGATATGGGGTTGTTAATACCATTTTGGGTGTTGGATGGAGTTGGGATTGTTTCAGTAAAATATCTGTTGGAAATGTGTTGGGATATTAGTGTGGTTATTTGGTAATACAGGGGTGGAGTTCTTAGATTTTCCAGGGTGAAGTAAACTATTTATTGTGGACCAGAATTTCTGTGGGTTCTGAGCAAATTTGTCTTGCAAGGTTTTATAGTAATTGGCTTTGTCTAGTTTAATCTGTTTTTTGGCTTTGTTGTGGAGTTCTAAGTAGATTTGTTTCAACGAGGAGGTTTTGTGTTTGTGAAATTGTACCCAAGCTTTGTCCCTGTTTTTCAATATAGTTTTTGTTTCTTTCGTTAGCCAAGGGGCGTAATTCATTTTGACTCTAATGGTTCTGGGTGTTGCATGCTCATTTAGGATTTTGAGAAAGGCTGAGTTGAAGTATTGTACAGCTTCATCTATAGGTAGGTGAGTTAGGGGAGTCCAGTTCCTGTATTTCAGTGCGTTGAGCAGGTCATTAGTTTTGAGGTTCCTTTTGTTGCATATTATCTTTAGAGTGGGGATAGTGGTATGGTGGGATCTGTTCCTAATAAGGTAAGTTACTTGGTGGTCACTTAGACTGTCTGGGACACAGCCTGAGTGTTGTGTCAGATTAGGGTTTGATAGCAATATCCAGTCTAAAATGGACTGGTGTTTGGATATCATATCAATTCTAGTGGGGTCAGAAATAATTTGGGTGAAACCATGTAGGTTTATATGAGAGAAGGGGTTGTGACTGGATCATTTAGCCCAGTCAATATTAAAGTCTCCTAGTAGTATGGTTTCCTGTGGGAGGGAGGTAGACATCCAGTATAACATGTTTTCCAGTGTAGTATTGTTATTGCCTGGTGGAATGTAGGCACCTGCAACAATAATATCTTTTTTGGAGTTTAGTTTTAGTTTAGCAAATATTACTTTGAATCTTTTGTATCATGGGCATTGAAGTCAAATTGTTCTATGGTGAGATGATTTTGGAAAACTATGGCTACTCCTCCACCTTTTTCTGTTCTATCATTACGTATAATATTGTACCCAGGTGGAGTGATCTCATTGTCATGGTGATGTGACTTAAGCCAGGTTTCAGTTAACACCGCTATCTCTGGTTTGTATAAGGCTAGCAGGGCATGTACATCTTGAATTTTGTTGATAATACTTCTCACATTTATGTTTAAGAGGAGGAGAGAAGAAGTAGGCCTCTGGAATATAGCATCTGGTGGATTTAAATTATTTGTGTCTAAAGAGTTGGAACCTGGGTTAGGGTGTATATCTCCACAATAGAAGAGATTGTGGAGTAGGTAAAGACAGAGTCTATGAAGTTTGTGTAGTATTTTCCCCTGTTTTTGGGAGGAGTGGGGGTTAGTTTTATATGTTGGTTTGTTATAAGAGTATGAAAGAGGTTGGGAGGAGGTGAGGTTAGATGCTGATATAGGGAAGTGTTTTAGTTTAATGGAAGTGGTTGTGGAATCTGTTTGCCATTGTGTTGTGTTGCTTATATAAAGGTCAGTGTGAGGTCAGGATGGAGAGGAGCAGTAGAGATATGGTGGATAATAGGTATATTACTAGCCTTAGAGGTTGGATAAACTGTGGGGAGTGCATCTGTTTAGTTTGTGTAGAGGGGGTATGAGAGGGAGTAGAGAGTAAAGGTGTGTAGGAGTAGTATCTATAGCTGTTGTGATTGGGAGCAGGTAAAGGGTGAAATGTTTGGGGTGTGGTGAAATGTAGCGTATGGCATGATTAGGTGGATAAGATTAATTAGTAGAGGGTGTGGTTTGTAACTATAAGTGTAGGTGTTACAAGTGTGGGTGGGAATGGGGATAGGGTAGGGGAGTGAAGTGAGCAGAGAAACGGAGCGGGGCTAGACATGGTGTAAAGAAGCAGCAGCGGTAATCAAGGAAACCAATCAATCAGTGGGAGTAGTAGGAGAATGCAATATAGGTAAGTTTAGAGCCTTAGGGTTATACTAGGTAGCTGTTGAAATAATGGGCAACTTTGTTTCGTTAGCACAAATCTATGGGTGGGAGGTTAGATACTAATCTAGGAGCTAGGCTAGAGAGGTGAGTATGGTGAGTCTGGTAGGTAAAGGGGGTCACTGGGTCTGGAGTAGCTTGTGGAGAACTGTGTGGATGAAGGAAGTCTGATAGAGGCCAGATGATAGGAAACAGTAGAAGTATGAGTGGCAGTTACAAATGGAGATCGGTAAGCAAGGGAAGGAGGTAGATGAGAGAGAGGCTATGTATGAGGGATTAGAGAGGAGCAGACCAGTTTAATAGCCTGAGACAACCCATGTGATGGGGACACAGTAATGGTTTGTCACTGACCAGGAGCACTAGCTCCTCAAGGCTCACATAAGGCAAATCAGGACAGGGTTACTTATATTTACTATAGCACATATGCTATTCAGTAATTGCACTGTTGCTGAAGATGATTTCCTCTGGCGAAGCAGCACACATGTGGGTGTGGGTGTTCTTCAGTTTCTGATAGGGATTAACAAAGCCTGATTTAGGTGTCAGGGATCTGTAAAACAAGATAGAAAGGAGGATAAGGATGAGATAAATAACAGTAGTGTTGTTTCAAGTAAGTCAATAGTGAGGTGGAGGGTAAGATATGGTTTAGGGCAGATTTAGTTATGATAACGCCACAGTAGACTTAGTTAAAGGGTGAGGAAGTTGAGGAAGAATGCAGCAAAAGAGAGCTTTAATGTGAACATATTTGTCCATTATTAAGTAGTAGGCCTCAGGTATTAAGGATTCACACAGTCATACCTTTCAAAAGTAGTGATAGTCACTGCATGCTCTCAGTTTAGCACAATACATTTGTACTGGGAAATCATTAAAGAGAGAGAAGTTAGAAAGTAATGATATACATTTCAGTTTCAGACTTCATAACCTTTACAAGATCATTAACAATAAAGATGGAAAATTTTGATGCCATCAACTGTCTAACTTTCTAATACTAATATGTCAAAGGTACAATTACCAGTTCAGTATCACAAATGCAGATGTACTAAGCACTAACTTAGCTATGCACCCTGAGCATCAGACACAAAGCATATGTATCCCTGAATCCAAAAGGTACAAAACAGGGATATGGCACAGTTATCATCATTTGCACATGGTGTTGGTGGTAGTGGGGGGGGGGGTGTCAGGAAACCTAGGCTGACACAAAAGGTTGGTGAGTGTGTATGAGTAAGAAACAGAAGCAGGCAGACATTTGGACAACCAAACAAACGGCCGGTGAGACAAAATGAGTTTAAAGCTGCATGGGTGAACCAGTCAACTATGTGTGTGTCCATAGGGGTCCTCCAGGTGTTGTCTGCATGTGAACAGGCAAGCTCTGTGCTAGCTCTACATCTTAGTATGTCTGACAGGCATGAGCCATGCATGGTAGAGGTTGCAGTTTATCATTGTCATCTCCATATCCTGGCGCTGCTAGGAGTTGTACTGGCACATCCACACTCATGGTCAGATGCACTGCTGCTATCTGAGCATGACTGATATCTGCTGGATGAGCTCCCCTCATTAGTATGCCCAGGACCATGACTCCATGGACATCCTTGTCTGGGTGTGGACAGCTCATCAACTGATGAAGCAGTGGAAGTACTGCTATTATGGAAGCATGACCTGGCATGGCCACGTTAGCTAACTGCAGATGATGTGGGTGAACTACTCCCGCAAGTATGCCATCACTCTCCCAGCAGATGTTCCATCACAGACACCACTCATTCAATGTTGTCATTCATCCAATCCATTGATTCGGCAAGATGTTTGAGGCAGTTATGCATGTCAACCTATGCCACATCTACAAACCTAAGCATTTCTTTGGAACACCTAAACATACATTGAGTGGCATGGGAAGAGACACATGGATCAGGTGGAGGATGGACAGCAAACCTCCTCTGAGCACCCCTAACAAACCTACTGCATAGCACCTTGCCCACAATTTTGTTACAGTCAAAGTCAACAGGCACTGAAGCCACAGTAACCACACTTCCCTGATCAACTGTCTCGCCCTCCACCTGTCCAGTACCTTTGGGCTCACTGGGATGGGTAGGCATAGGTCTACTAGCTGTCTCTGATGGAATTTCAGGGGATGGCTGTATGTCAACCTCAGTGTCAGATTCAAAATCTGCACCTGCAACTGTGCCTCTGATTGGCCACCATCATCATTAGAATATGCTAATACTCTGACATTAGGTGGCAGAAGTCTCACACGTCCACTGTCAGGATCATCTGTGATAATAAGCAATAAACACAGGAACAATTAATAACTAAACTACTGTACTCCAATATATGCTAGCAAAATGACAGTGCTGCTACTTTTAAACACTACAGCAATACACACAATAGTCCGGACATCATCATCACATACTAAAATATTTCTTTAAATTCCTCATCAATACAGACATATAAATGTTTGGTTTACCATCTGCAGATGATAGAATCTTCTGCATTCCGGATGGTCCTGGAAGAAGTTAAGCAAAAGATAAGCACAACATCATCACAATTAACAGTAACACCGGATAATACTCTTTCTCATTTATATGTCCATTAACTGTACTTTCAACAAGAAATTGGATGACAACTCCAACCTAATCTGTCAATCACAATGTGTTGTTAGCTGTAGCAATCCTTCAATCCTCTCCCAAAAAAATTCTTGTAAAACAGAAGTAACATATTGATTTAAATTGTTTTACTACACAACAGTATTCAACAATTGAGATGAAAAGTCTACCTAGAAGTTTTTCCTGGGGCATGCTTTCTGTCCCTGAAACAGTAGCACCAATGTCAAGGACATGCTATTCTGCAATTTCCTGAGAGCTGTCTGGATCCCTGACAGTAGACAGGAACTCTTCATTTGGTGTTAGAGGTGGCTCTGTAGCAGGAGTTCCCATACCTATTTGATCATGGCCCAATGCAGCTGCTCTCCTCCATGCAGATGAGATCACATCAGTAGCCCTATGGTGCAGCTTGTCATATGTCCTGCTGTGGCCACACATGGCATTAACATCTGTGACAATCTGCTGCTAAATCTGCATTCTGTGTGATATATCCACATCCCATTTCAAGCAGGAAGGCACCATGTTGCCTAAAAGTGTCAACAATGAACTGATTTTCAGAGTCAGTGAAGGGTAGTCCTTGAGGATTGAGATCCTTGGGTGACATAATCCTAGGTGTCCTAAAAGACAACAGTAGGATAATGCACAGTATCACATAACTACAAAATAACTGTTCCCAGATAAAACAGAAAAGGTAGACGTTCAATATTACCCACTGGAGATACATAACACAGTCTAGTGATTTGAAATAAGAATAACAGGCTGCATGCAAAAAAAACCCAAAAAGGAGAGTAACAATAGTAACATATCCTTGTTTGTGCCATAACAGAAATGCAGCTTTGCTCCCCCCCAAAAAAAAATAGTCAAATGACACATTTTGCTAACAAGCAATCTTTGAAATGCTAAAAGTGCTATCAAATGAACTGCCCCTGAAGCATGTTTTATATTCAACATAGAACATTCCATTTTAAGGTATTGCCAGTCATGTTTACCTGTGAAATACTTGGCAAACATGCCCATGGCATCAGTACACTTCTAACTAATTCATACAGATAAAAGTGTAAAAGCCTTTGCTACAGATTTTTCTTAATTACATTCCAGCACATGCAGTATGTACGTAGCTGACAAAATGGAAGCATGCCTTCTCAAGTTCAGTAACCCTCTATGTTGATATATCCAAAAGTAATAGCCTCCTTTTTGTGTTATCCTCATAAACGAGTCTACTCACCTTCGGTTTCCCTAGCTACATGGTTGTCTTTCTATGTTGTACATTCAGGGCTGTTAGCATGGTAAATATGCAAATCAGGTGTGAACTCTTTAGAATTGCTGAATCCCACGTACTTTGCTCAGTGTATCAAATGTAAACATAGTGCAGGCACTCCCTCAATGTTTGTTTTTAATGGATTGCAGCAGTGAATGATTACTGGTTGGGAGAAGGAAAACACAAAAGCATTGCAGGCTGCCCTACATCCAGTGGGTGTGTCAGGTTAGACTTACAAAGTGTTAGATCTAAGGTTGGAAATGTAAGTAAGCAGCACACAATTCACAGGTTCTGTTCATTAACATCCAACCTCCCATTCATTTATTGCAACTGCATATGATATTACTGCTATTTAATATCCTCACACATTTTAAGGACAATGATATATAATCACTTACAGACTGCATGCCTCAGATTACTGGTCAGATACGAGATGAATGACTGACACAAACAGGTAAAACAGAGCTGTATATTTGCAAGCAATAGTCATAACTGATTCTGTGATCACTTAGTGCACTATATCCAAAAATAATAAATGTACAAATAACAGTTGTATGGTTTCACATTACTGTAGATGATGTTGCAGCTGGTTGTATGCAGAATGATTTCATTTCCTTGCTGCAAAGCTGTTTGTGTGGCAAGCAGGGATAAGGTACCCTTCCTTTGTCCTGAAGGTTCATTGGAGTGAGAGTTCAAATCCAGAACTATGCAGAAATATCTCATGCGTACCAACATTTTCTAGAGTGCATGTCATAGGCTGCTTTTCCTCATTTCAACTAGTTGCCCCTTTTTTTCTTTTCTTTCTTTTTTTTTGGGGGGGCAGTGTTTGCGCAATGCACTGCTTAGCATAGTCATAGGAAATAGAGGAAAATGAATGTCAGTTTGGTTGTGCCTATCTCGTTTTGCACAAAGCATAGCAGTATGTAAACCAGACTAGTGGGCCACCCAGGAAGCAGACACAATGCCTACAAACAGGGCATCTCTAAAAGGGAAAAGGTCAAACACAATAAATTGTTGCAATTTCTGTATTGGATCATGCAAGTGTGCTTAGAGGAGTTGCATGGCATTGCATGTTAGTTAGGAGGTTTCCCCAGCAGCCGACAAACACCTGCAGACAGGACTCAGGCAACCAATATTTGAAAACAGATACATGCTATTAATTCTGTTGGGCACCATGCAATTTTCCTAAGCAGAGTTGCCCAGAGGTTAACACAGACACCTTAAAAATGATGAGGAAATGAGGAAATTCCATACAGCTAGGCTTGTGGCAGCAGGTGTAAGTGTAGGGATGGAGTACAGCTGGTCCTGGTTTCTAGTACAGGATAAGCAACTTATTTTTACTGTTGTGACAGTGCAGTTTATAGCAATGAACTGAAAAATCAACAAATGCCGTTTCAACATTTTTGTGGCAACAGGAGTAAATATATAACTGCCGTACATGTGGTTCTGGGTTCTAATACAGGATATTCCAAACATGTTTACTGTTGTTTCACTTCCCTGTATATTCACTCTTACTAATAACACTTTACATAGTGAAGCTGATATGAACTATATGTATGAGGGATGAGACACCATTATTGTGTTTTCAGATCTATGACTGAGGGTAAACTGTCTACTAAATTCCTGTAAGTATAATTTTGATATCTGGACTTGCACAGCCTTCACAATTAACTAACACACATACACAACTGGATCTATCCAATAACCTTGTCAGGTCACACACATGTGTAACAGCTCAAACAGTCACCTGTATTTATATATGATTTCTGACTATGTTGGAGCAACACTTCCTCTATGGCAAAGATGAAAAAATCAACATAGACACAAAGAAAATGTTTTTTCACTTATGCCTAAGTTTGAATCCCTCACTATAAAAGTAAATTTTCCTCAGTGTATAAAGACAAAAGAAAAAAGTTAGGTTATTGCATTTATGCCCCCAGGCCATGTCTGCAAACTTATCTCACCTAACAGTTACCTTCCAATTTCCAATATATATTTCCAGGCTAAATCAGTACACACCCTCAAACTAAGGCCAAATGTCAGATTAACCTTCACATTTCAATTATTTAATTCTTATCTGTTGGGCATTGCTGCACTCGGCTTAACATTGCCCAAACATGGTTGGCACCATTGCTCTTCTATGCTCACTACCAGTAAATGCAATAATTTGAATTGGCAGAAAGCATCAGTTTCCATTGCTCTAGTATAGCTGGTAGACATAGCTGACATTGGAGAGGATGGTGCACACTTTATGGCACAAAGGTGGGGTGTGAAGAAGTGCAGCATATTTATTGGACTCCTGGTAAAGCTCCACAGCCAATGTCTTCTGCAGGTAGAATATTCCTGCTCCGAGTACAAGTTTGAGGCATAGAATAGTCTGACCCAGGCTGTATCCAGTGCCACTGGTATCCCACACACTGGAGAGCAATGTAGGCATCATTTTAGTGACCTACACAGGATAAAAAGGAATACTCAGCTGTTGGTTGCAGGAATTTGAGACTGTGGACATCCTACAGCTGTGTTAGTATGACAATAAGAGAGTACTTGTAAGACTTAGAAAGCTAAATATATGTAAGACTGGTATGCATAATGCTCTTCTGTTCTTTTCCTTTCTTTCCCTAGCTCTTACCAAATGTGAATTTGATCAACAGGCTCATGTTGCTCGACTAGAGTCACTGAAGGAGCAAGTGGTATGTATGCAGCAGAAGAGAAATGTTATTGTAGCATTAAAATTTACAAATAGCTTTTTTGGTCTTTTATGGAGTTATATCAAATTCAGCATGCATATCCCAACTGTAAAAGCAAGTATGCATGCATTAGTCTGCAGCACAAACCAGTTTTAAGAGTCCAATATTAGACTATAGTCAGAGGTTGTGGGTTAAAATATCATGATTCACAACTATACAATACTGTTTTTGTTCACTAATATTTACATTAAATTAACAACTGTATACCAGTGGCACAAATGCCTTGCTGTAAACTGTAATCTATAGAACTGGAACATGCATATGTGGAATATATGCATATTTCAAAGATTGCTTTCAGAAATCTGTAGTATAGTGTGTATCTGTTAGGCTGTATGCTTAAATGTAATATTTCAAAGAAAAGAGTTGTACAGTTGTATTAATGCATTGTGTGTCACATATGATGGTACTAATTTTATTTTTTTTCTCTCACCCGCAACCATTATCTCTCTTTATTTATTTTCTATTATGTGTCTTCAGAATGTCTCTATGTCATCCATGTGTATGACATTACTAAATGCTACACTGCACAGTGAGGTAGGCCAGCCCCAATGGATCAGCCTGCCACCACTCATCAAGCTCCAGCACCAATGCCCAGCACATCTGGGAGCCAACCTGATAGCACTGCCTCTGCTGCTCCTGCAATACCTGTGCCATTAGGTAGTAATGCCACAGAAGATGGTGCAGTGGTACCCTCCCAGAGCAGTGGGGAAGTGGTGTTTTCATCACCTGCAGGGAGTTGCCAGAGATCATTTGTAGGGTAGTGCACCACACCACTGGTGTATGCCTATGCTGGATGGGTAGGCTGCTCTCCCTCATGGTCTATAGGAGGAGGAGACATCAAGCACTCCAAACATCAGAGGAGTAAGGGGACAGTGATGACAGTCCAGTGGGTGAGGACTCAGTTCTCACTGTTTCCAAGCTTGATGTCCATGAGCCTACATTGCTCCCTCTCTCACCCAAATATTGGTGTTCCCAACCTTTTGTGTCCTTCACTCTCCCTGTCTCTTGTCTTGTTTGTCTTGTACATTTGCATTCCATTCCTCACCTACCCAACTTACTTGACCCAAACATACCTAAGTCCCTTACCCAGCAATCCTCTGTTACTTAATTAAAAAACAAAATGGGCACCTGTTCTACAAAAAAAAAAAAAAAAAAAAAAAAATCATTCCATACATAGCTCTTCATTTCACACGTGTCTTCTTGACACACTTGATTCAGTCCAGTTAGCTATAGAGCACGATTGTGTTGTTGTCACCCCTCTTTTTGGATGTGACAGTCCAAATTCAGTTAATATTCTGCACATATTTTCAGTTTACGCTGTTAAAAAAATGGAGTGCTATGGTTCTATTCTACCTCCCTCCTGCATATTCCCGTATTGCTTTCCCTTTATTCTTCCCTCAGCTTGCTCCCCATTTCATCATTTTCCTATCTACCTCATTTTAACACCATTAATCTGGTAAAAAAAAATAGAATTACACACAACACACATAAGTAGCAGAATAAGAAATGGATCCCTTCACTTTTTTGGCTTTATGTTTGTGCGGAGTTTTGCATTGTGCACCAATCTGCAACAACAGTGAGTGCCGGCTGTTCTTATCTCTGCACAATGCCTCTTAACCTCATTGTGCTATGCCATCACACACAGCAACACATGTACTATAAAGAATTCATGTCATTGCATTATCAATATTTATTTAAAAGTCTTTAAAAGTATTGCATACACTTGGATTTGAATCCAGTATCATATGGGCTCAAAAAGAAATGTATCAATGCATTTACATCTGCTGCCACAGAATCAGATAAGCAGCAGGTGTGTTTCATAGGCTGAATACTAACTCTCAGACTTTTTGCAATGCAGCCCATGTTTGTGCACTGCTTAACTGCTTGAAAACATGGAAAGTATTGAAAATGTATATCTCCCATGCACAAAAACTTTGCCAGCTGTTGAGCAAACCCACTGCTTGCTGCTGCATGGAAAAGTAAATATTATTATGTATTACTGCTATTTACTGTCCATTTCTTGTCTATGACAAAAATTACATGTGGAAACATAACAAACTGAAGACTCTGTCTAACAATAGCACTGCAACCCAGTGTTTCAGTAATTTTTCCACACATATATCACCTACATTACATAAATTAATATCAAATGTTCTGTGATATGCAATGTACATCAATCTGGTAACATTCAGAACTAGAACTAGTGACCCATAAGCCTAAAAAGCCTTATCGGCAAGGCAAGGGAAGGAATTAGCATGGACCTTATCCATTATGGTTTTGTCAAGGGTAGATTTTGCTTATTAAACCTATTGGACTTCTTTGATACTGATCCCAAAGACCTGGATGAGGGACAACAGGACATACCACCTATTTTTAGTTGTCCAATGTTTTTGACACTATCCCCCATTCAGGTATCATAGAGAAAATCTCTCATCTGGGGATTAACCCATACATTACTAGATGGGCAATGAACTGGCTCACTGACAGAACACACACTGTCAAAGTTGGGGACTGCACCTCCACCACAAGACCACTTACCAGTGGAATACTAGAAGGATCTGTGTTGGGCCCTCAGCTGTTTGGAAACTGTTTCTCTGAAGTCCAGGCAAAAGTAGATAGCCTGTGGCTTACCAGGTTTACAGATGACTGTCAACTTGATACAGTCATGTAGAATCTCCCAGCTATGTTAACATATTACAGAAGAGGCTGACACAGACAAAAGACAGGTGGCCAAGTCACTGACTAAACCTTAAATCAAAAAAATGCATCATTGTCCCATTTGGCAATGAAGTACCCTTGCTAATAATGATATACATAGCACCCCCCTAAGCTCAAACACAGTGTTGGGAGACTTTGGAAAACATGTTGATAGCAATCAACACTTCAATCACTATGCGTTCATAGTGGTGAGATGCACATTCGACATTGTGCACCTCATAAATAAGGCCATCACATCCAAGACCAGGGAGGTCATAGTCCTGGTATATTCTACCCTTATCAGACCACTAATTGTGTACAATACTAAACATTACTGCCTGATGGTCCGGAACTCCCATCATGTTGTTAGACCCTGGATAACATTTGTGACAATGTGGATTGTATGTGTGTGTGTGTGTGTGTGTGTGTGTGTGTGTGTGTGTGTGTGTGTGTGTGTGTGTGTGTGTGTGTGTGTGTGTGTGTGTGTGTGTGTGTGTGTGTGTGTGTGTGTGTGTGTGTGTGTGGTGTGTGTGTGTGTGTGTGTGTGTGTGTGTGTGTGTGTGTCTGTGTGTGTGTGTGTGTGTGTGTGTGTGTATATATATATATATATATATATATATATATATATATATATATATATATATAAATATGCCATGCACACCAGTCAGCTAGCTGTATTGCTCATAATGTTGCATTTAAATATAGCAGTGTCCTAATACCTCCAATAGATGTTATAGTGTCTGGATAGTGTGCATGATTACCCTCCTATACTCTGGCTGTATCATAATAGTTGTACAAGTGAGTTTGTGTAGAATTATCTCTGATCACTCTAAATCACATATGTTATATTAGAGGAATATGATTACTGGTTGTATTATTCTGATACTGTCCACGATTGTGGTTGCTTCTTTTAATGATGTCCATGAGCCTTTACCCTTGTCCCACTTGCTGGAGACCTCTGCTGAGATCACACTCATATTCAGGCAAATCAGTTTCCATAGCTTCACAATATGCACTCTACCCCATTTGTATGTCAGATCCCTGATAGATGTCGTCTGCATTATTCATGTAAGGATGATTATTTCACACAGGCAACCTCCCCATTGTTATATCACCTTGTGTGACAGTCACATAATACACATTTTCACTGTGCAGTCCCTACTCTACCATATTGATATGTGATTGGTGTTGCTGCTACAACTGTTTTCCAATGACATGCCTTCATCTGCTGCACATTATGTTGCTTCATCTGTTGCCTTTCCCTTTGTTAATTCCTGCAATCCATCTGTGTGTCCTTATTCATTACACACACTTCCCCTGATTATTTATTTTACAGGGCAGTCCATGTACCCTTACAAATCATTTACAAAACTTCAGTACAAAATGCCAGGAATGGAATTTCACAATACTCTGCACTGCACTGTAGATATACTGGCCTGTACTGTGTTTTGACCATTAACATAAATATCTCTGAACTGCCAAGATTTTTACAGAATGTCCATATGTGTTCCTTATCAAATTTGTGGCATTTGAACTGATGTGACTCAGTTATTATATACATTTGAGTTTCAGACTTCAAATCCTTCAGAACATGTATCTTAACACAAACCCTGGTTATTCTAGAACATTTCTATAGGGCAAATATGTCAAACATGTCCCAATCTCTGGTCATTGTCCCTCCATTATGCTGGCCTTTGTCCAGATGTCTTGTTCTAAGAGATTGAGAGTTATCTGTGAAGCCCTGGTGATCATTGTGGCATTCCATGCAAAACTGCAGACCTTCAGTGCTCTAATTTAAACTGGAGTGCTATCCACGTTCACTCACATTGTTTTCTGGCTGGCAACACTGTTGCCAGTCATAAAACCTCACTTATTTAGATTTAAACATGGTGCTCTGCATGAATACACACAATGATCGCTGTTGCTCACCGCACATCACCACGCACATATGTAAACTCTGTGTAGGCTTTGCGCAAAGCCTACACAGAATTTATTGAATCCCAGGGATTATTTAAACCAAACACCAATGAATATTATTTTGAGCTCAGATTTTAAACAAATCATGAACTATAATAATGAAATTGTGTAACCCTTATCTAAAATGTGATTTATGCAAACACATGTAAAAGAAAACATTTACAAATGAAATAGCAAAAGGCATGCAGCAGTCTCAGAGAAAGGTCCCTACAATGACTATTCTGAAAATTTGAAATCAAAATTCATCTCATCTAAAAGGTGCTCATTTTTCACAGCAATCAGTTAGTGAAAACTAGTAGGGTAAGTATTTTACAATAACATGTATTGTAAATTATAAAGTTATCACACACACATGACTAAATATAAAATTAAAACTACAAGTAGTAAACTAATTAATTAAGTAATTAATTAATAAGAATAGCACTTTATTAGTGCAATAAAGCACATGGATTGTATGCAGTATAGATATTACCGCATGCCCAAAGACAGCAAGGTAATTGTTCTTTGGGGTCATGCCTATCCCAAGGATTTATTAAGTTCCCCACTGTGTGCTGTAAGGCCCATGGTAAAAACGTGATTCATATACACATTAGCCACAATGAGGAAAGAACTCATCTTTGGCTAGTTTGTATGGCTATGAATTTTCATTAACTACCATGAAGTGGATCAGCGCTTCCTGCAGTAGTTAACAGTGGCTGCCATGTTGTATAAGTTCAGTCATTCCCTCCTGCCTCAGTTACTCTACCATACAGGCAAGTGTAAAGGACAGCACACATGCACACATATACCACATAACCCATACCTGTCCTTATTGTCAGGAAGTTCACAATGTCTCTTTTTCCCCTGTCCTGGTAATTCACAGATGATTATGGTCAGTAACTAATGCCAGGTATTCAATTTTCACATGTCATATCCTTAGGTAAATGCATGTTAGGACAAAAGCTGCTATCCTACAAAGCTGAGAAGTATGCCTAATACTTCTTCTACCATTCCCACATATGTCATGAAATAATGCGTGAGATCCTGTATATATATTAAAATACAAAAAAACAATCAAAAAAAAAATACTATATAAACTTATCAGTTAGTACATCAGCTTATATAAGGGTTTCTTGTATCAAGAGTACACAGCTCAAGCCATCCACTTGTGCATTCTTTTCTTTAATCAATCCCTAGTGTCTAGTGGCGGCCCATAGGTCTAATATCCTCTGTGAGAGGTAGGAGGGTACATGGTTGAAGCCCATTAAGTGCCTTTTAAGGCATGTTATTTATGTCTTAGGTGTAGTGATTTCTTGCATGCTCCTTTTATAGATATGTGCTTTTAAACCATGCCATGTTGAGTATCCCTGGTACCTAGGGTTTCCCTTCAAACCACAGTTTGCATTCTGTTTATGTACTGATTAGTCACAAGTATAGAGTTACCCATTGTGGCTAGCAAATTCCTTCGCTCCTGATCCACTTCCTGTTTAAATGCTGCTCAGGCACACCTATAAAGTGTTTTCCCTGGTGGCTAGAGATCCTCCCATCCAGTGTTGCAGACTCTGCTTGTTACATCTAAGGAAGTGTGACAGCAATGCCAACCCACCTCCCAATACCCCACACAGACATATCTGCCCCCCCCAATGCAGACACATGTTTACAAATGCAGCCCCTAATATATACACATGCACATACCTCCTAACCTTATTTTACCAGCAAATACCTCAGCACTTGCCTCTAGCACAATGGAGGAACATGGAATTTTGGCTGTGTTCATGACATTGGCCGACAAATGTTGGCAGTGCTAATCTAGATGGAATGAAGATGCCTTCCTGGGGGAAGTTTTGGGAGACAGCACGTGGCTAATTAGCATATTCCTCTCCCCAGACTGCCTCATTATCATCTAGCATTGCCATGGAGAAAGAACACAGGGGGTGCTGTACATCTTCACATAAAAAAGTCATGGTTGGGATCTTGTCAATTCCAGAAGGTCACCTCATACACCTCACAATAACCTTTATGAATTCACCTGAAGAGGGCTGTGCACTCAGATGCCCTTGCAATCTAACAGATTTGGAGCACTTTTGCAAGGAAGAGTGGGCAAATATTGCCAAGTCAAGATGTGCCATGCTGATAGACTCCTACCCAAGAAGACTGAATGTTGTAATTAAATCAAAAGGTGTTTCAGCAAAGTATTACTTTAAGGGTGTGCACACACAACAAAGTATTAGTTTAAGGGGGTGCACACTTATGCAACCAGCATATTGTACATTTTTTATTTTTTATATTTTTCCTCTGACAGATTTGTTTGTTTTTCAATTGAATTGTATAGGTTATAGGTCACATTAAGTAAGGGTGGGAAAAGTTTTGAAATGATTTACTGTGGTCTCATTTTTTTATATCAGAAAAAACAGGCATTTTAACAGGGGTGTGTACACGTTTTATATCCACTGTATGTGTGTGTATATATATATATATATATATATATATATATATATATATATATATATATATATATATATATATATGGTTTACTATCAAAATCATGAATTGCACAAAATAATCCATTCATATGAGCAATGACGGCAGAGTAAGTAGCTCAGTTTGTTGAATGTCATGCCGAGTATTCAAAGTCTGCATTATTTGACATACTGTTTAACTTGACTCTTTTATAACAGGTTAAGTTCTGTTTTTCAGTAGTATGAATGTACTGCACAACACTGAACTTCACGTTTTTCAGGGGGATAAGTCCCCCTGCAACCTACACCCCCTGTAAATTATATATTCCAACACTGAGATCAAACTACAGTGAGGAAAACGATAAACTTCCCAATCTGCACTGTACCATGATCTCTATTCGGAACATCAACCACATATCAGTGAATGTATAGTAGCATTTGCTGCACCACAAACTCGCAAACCTGAAGGTCGGCAATGTGGGCTTCAGCCAACTTATCATTTGACATCCTGTATTTGCCAAACCTTCAATTTGTATTTTGATAGCAAACATATATTTATGAATTTACACCACATTATCGAACATTTACTTTATAAAATACCATTTCATCGAATCCATCTCTTCGAATCTCATTATTTCAAACTCACAAAAAGGAAACCCCAGGAAAGGAACCACTCGACCACCAGGACTTTTGACTTTTCGTTTATGTGGTCTTGGTGTAATAAATGTCGGCTTTTTAGTATTTCGGTCTACTGAAGAAGATATATATATATATATATATATATATATATATATATATATATATATATATATGATTTTTTTTTCATTTATATATATATATATATATATATATATAGATATATATATATATATGTTTTTTTTTATTTTTATATATATATATATATATATATATATATATATATATATATATATATATATAGATATATATATATATAGTTAGATAGATACAGATATATATGTGTGTGTGCGTAGAACTACTGCTCGTTTTAGTGTTGCCTTTCATTGGTAGCTCATCACATTTAAGACACATTTCAGCAATTAGTAATCCTGGTTCTTCAGTTCCTAGCATGCAAATCATCAGACCTACCTTTTCTCAAAGGATACACAATTGCCCTTGGAAGAAAGCTTTACTGGATGGTAAGCCAGTAGTGTGAGGCTTGATGACACAGAATATAACCATATGAGTGATTTTGTGTGTGTGTGTGTGTGTGTGTGTGTGTGTGTGTGTGTGTGTGTGTGTGAATAACTATCTCTCTATAAATTCATGCACTCATGTATGTGTGTATCTATCTATATGTGTATGTGTGTATATGATTCCATGCTATTTGATTAAAAACAGAAAATGTCAAATACAAAAATATTGAAAATCCTGTGCAATCCGAGAATTGGTGTATACAATTATTTATTTATTTATTTATTTAAATTTGTTGACCGGGAGTGTCCGACTGGACGTAGGTCCATTTTCAACAGAGGCCCGGGGAGCAAAGCTCCTCAGTAAAATAAACAGACAGTAGTTACATTAGATTACATAGCGATTAACAATTTAAAATAGCAATTACTTACAATATATTTACAGATGAAGAACATAGTACATCCGTAGACAACTAGAATCTTTATCTGTGAAGTATATAACAGACATTAACAAATGTTACAATGAGAAGTTCCTGCTGTATAATAAGTACTAGGCTTATGAGCATCTGAGCTTGTTATAATCAAGGTAGTTAGTGGAGTGGAAAGAAAGGTAGTGGTTGGATGGGGTGGATGATATTAGAGTGGCAGTTGCAAGGGCATAGCCAGCATGTTTTTAGGTGCACTTTTAGTAAATTTTTGAAGTGGGTGCATGATGGTACGGATGTAATTGTGGGTGGGAGTGAGTTCCATAATTTGGCTATGGCGCAAGAGAATAGTGCTTCACCAGCAGAGTTATTGGCTTTAGTGATCTGCAAGTGGTTTTTGTTGCTGCATCTTAGTGGTCTGGTGGTGCGATAGGATTGGAGTAGATTCTGGAGGGATGGGACAGTTAGTGGATGGTTTACTAGTTTGTGGGCAAGTGAGAGTTGATACCACTGATGGAGGTGAGGGAGTTCAAGCCAGCCCAGTTCAGCAAGCGAGAGACAGTGGTGACTACGGTAGGATGCCCCTGTGGTGAATTTGGCAATTTTGTTGTAGCAGGTCTCTAGCTTGTTTAGATCACATTACCTTAGGTTGGTATATATTGGAGAGGCATAAAGTAGGGTGGAGATAAGGTGGGAATTTGCTATTGAAATCTTTGCTGCTTTGGTGAGAAATTTCTTATTTCTGTATAACGCTCCTAGTTTTTGTGGACTTTTTTTATGGTCATGGATATATGAATGTCAAATTTTAGTTTATTGTCTATTTCCACTCCTAGTAATTTGGTGTGTTCAATTGGGTATATAGTGTTGTCTTTAGCTGTGGTGTTAAAGTGAGAGTTGTTTTGAGTATGTTTGGTGGGTTGGAAGATGAGTAGTTTAGTTTTGTTTGGGTTGAGTATTAATTGGGCATCGGATAACCATGTCTCAACAGAGGCAAAGGCTTCCTGTGTGACTTTTTGCAATTTGGGTAGAGACTGGGCTGAGCAGATGATGGTCGAGTCATCTGCGTATTGTATGAGTGTGCCATGTTTGGTGGCAGAGGCTAGATTATTGGTGTAAATAGAGAAGAGTAGGGGTCCAAGGATAGATCCTTGGGGAACCCCTATGGAGACAGGTAGTTGGGGAGATATGTCATTCTGCCATACAACGGATTGTTGGTGGTCAGACAGGTAACTCTGAAACCAGATGGTGACTGATTGTGAGAAGGAGAGGTTACTGAGGACAGAGATAAGTTGTTTGTGTGGGACCATGTCAAATGCTTAAGATAGGTCTAGGAAAGTAGCATAGGAGAGATAGCCATTGTTTTTATGCTGAAAGATAGTGTTAGTAAAGGAGAGTAAGGCAGTGGTGGTGCTATGGTTTAGTCAGAAACCATGCTGAGTACTGGAAAGGAGGTTGTTAGTAAGGAGGTAGTCTGAGACCTGAGAGTGTATGCATCTCTCTAGTATTTTGGCGAGTGGAGAGAGAATAGCTATGGGGCAGTAATTGGTTAGTTCGGCGGAGGGTCCGCCTTTGTGGAGGGGAATTATATGTGATACTTTCCACAGTGTGGGAACATAACTTTCTGACAGAGATCGGTTAACCAAGATGGATACTGGGTAGGCCAGAGCATCAGCTGCGATTTGTAGGTATTCACTTGGGAGGTTGTCTGCTGCTAATTTGGTGGGTTTACATTTAGTTAAGAGTTTTTTTTATGTTGGAGGTAGGTACAGGAGAAAAAGAGAAGGCAGTGGCAAGATTACTAGTTGAAGGGGTGTTTAGAGGGGAGGGGGGTTGTGTTGTATAGCTAGTGATAGTATGGTTTGGGTCAAGTGTGTAATGAATGAGGTAGCAATATTTTCTGAGGAGTGATGGATGTTAGGAGGAGGGGTACTGACTTTACCTGGGTGGAGGATGGAGTTTATGGAGGACCAGAATTGTTTGGGGCTGTGTTGTGAGGAGTCTAGGGCAGACTGGTAGCATTGGAATTTGTCCTGTTTTATTAGCTTTTTGACTCTATTGCGTAGTTCTAGGAATTTCTGTCTAGCTGAGGGGGTTTTGGTTTTGCTCCAGTGCTCCCAGGCTTTATCCCTGTTTTTTATTTCTGACTTAGTGGTTTTCTGTAGCAATGGGGAGGGTTGTGCTTTGCTTCTGGAAAATCTTATGGGGGCATGGTAATTAAGGATGTTCAGGAAGGTAGTATTAAAAAATTCAACTGCGTCATCTAGACTGAGATTCTTTAGAGGATGCCAGTTACATTCTTTGAGGGATGAGATGAATGTGAATGGGTTAAAGTTTAGTTTTTTTACGTATTTGATGGTAGATGACAGGTTTAGCTTGGTATAGGTATTTTTTGAGTAGGAATGTTGGGGAGTGATCACTGAGGCTATCTGATAAGCAGCCTGTTATATATGACTGGGGGCTCTTACTGACTAGTATCCA
>NC_056731.1:1301909650-1301912150 GCF_019279795.1 Protopterus annectens
ACACCACTTACCTTGACCTAGCCAAAGCCTTTGACACTATTTCACACTCGAGCATAATAGATAAACTCTCCCAGCTAGGCATCAGCCTGCATTTTACAAGATGGGTAGCTAACTGGCTCACTGACAGAACCCACTCAGTCAAATTAGGGTAAGCCACCTCTAGTAGTAGACCCATAATGAACAATGTACCCCAAGGATCGGGTCTTGGGGCCTCTTCTGTTTGGGATACACTTTTCTGAGGTGCAAGCCAAAACCAGTGGTCTGTGGCTGACCATGTTTGCAGATGACTGCAAGCTAGGTGTTGTCTTAAATTCCCCTAATGATGTGAACATCCTCCAAGAGGTCCTTACCCAAATTAATGACTGGTGCCAGAAGCATGGCCTCAAACTGAATGCCAAGTAATGCATCATTATCCCCTTTGGGGAAAATGTCATCCCCACTAATTATCACATTAATAATAATGTATTAAGCATGCATTCAGTCATGAGGGACTTGGGCACACAGGTTGATAGCAACCTGACTTTTGACCACCCTATTGCCTCCATTGTACAGAAGGCTTTCTACATGGCCCACCTCATAAACAAGGGTATTTCATCCAGGAACAAGGAGGTCATAACATCCCTGTACTCCTCCTTTAGACCCATTATGAAACTCCCCCTTCGGTATGTACCTTGTCAAGCACATGGAGCAGTTAGAGAGACCATAGAGGTTCCTGACCAGGAAAATCCAGGGTCTCAAATACCTATCCCATGCAAATAGGGTAAAAGCCCTGTCCCTCTACTCAGTCTCATACAGACTGCTGAAAGATGACCTGTGTCTAGCATACAAGGCCATTTTAGACCCAGCCTTGATGGAGTTGCTGCATATCCATAAGACAAACTCCACTTATGCAACCTGCATGCAAGGCCTTAACCTGGTCTGTGACATTAATAGAACTTGTTGGTGGGATAGATTTGTGTCCCAAGGACTCCCCTATCTGTGCAATAGACACCTTCTCCATGTCAAACAGAGTACATTTCTAGTCCTCTTTAAGAGGAACCTGGATGACTGGATGGGAAACAGAAAATATACCCCTGGGATTCCACATGTGTCCCTGCTGGACAGGGGGAAACAGGAGCTGACTTGGAGGGAACATGGAAGAAATTCTTGACTAGGTTTATAAGGGCCTCAGGGCCAATAGCCTAGTATCATCCTATGAACATATGAACCTATGAGCTGCATAAATATACATGTCATAAGTATGCATTCTATATTTGTATGCCCTCATTTTCATAATAATAAATTTATTAATATATTTCATGGTGTACATTAAAATTACCTTATTTTTTTATCTCAGTTTGTTATACAAACAGAAGAATAACACCAACAAAAGTAAATAATTTTCTTGTTCCCATGATGATATGCACATTGTTCATCATAGTGTTTCTTATGGAAATCATATCCTGTGGACAGGCTGACTTGAAAACTTAACTCATAATCATTTCTGCTGCTTTTTTGACACTCATGAAACAGACATACAATGTTATCATACACATAGATACTGTAGATTGATAGATAGATAGATAGATAGATAGATAGATAGATAGATAGATAGATAGATAGATAGATAGATAGACAGATAGATAGATAGATAGATAGATAGATAGATAGATAGATAGATAGATAGATAGATAGACAGACATGGGCTATAACATGGAGATAATTTTCTTTCAGTTCTTTGGTTGCTGCAATATTCACATGCTTCTAAAAATCATTTAATTCAATAGTCAAGCCAGATATCAATAACAATAACTTGACCATATCATTCTTAATGTGGCTAGGATAAATACTGTTCACAGAGAAATACAAATTTATTGAACTTTATTACTATATATCCTTCTTCTGGCTTGCAGATGAATGGAGCCCTAACTGTGACCCAGAATGACCTGGCTTTAATTAGTGGCCTAAGCACTAGATAAGTAAGGCAGGCAGAGTAGTGTAGGGACATGATCTAATTTCTCCTCCCGGGGAGGAGGGGAAAGCTGTGAAAGCACAGACAGCATATAGAGCAGTGTGATTTCTCCAGTGGAAACCAGGGATACCACTTCTCCTTCATTAAGGATGGAGCATGACTGTTTGTTTGCTTGCAATGGTCCCTGTGGACATGAGGAACAATTGGTGGGGGTCATAATATTGCATGTTCTTCTTCAACTGCTTAACTACTTATAGCCAGGGAATTAGGGCATAAAAAACAAAAACCCCTTAAACCACTCATGATGGCTGCTTTAATGATGGTCCCTCTCGGCTGACTTTCACTTTCAATGATGATGGAATGAATTGGTCGATTGCTCATGAGGGGCTGATTATCACAACCAGCAAGGGTAAATATAGCAGAAGAAACATTAATATATACATTTCTGCTGTAATTTTAACCCCCTTCCTCTAAATTTTGATTCTACAAAGTAGACACCTGCACTTCATACTGCAATTAAATCTCAAGTTTGGACTTGACACTTCTACT
>NC_056731.1:1301919650-1301999650 GCF_019279795.1 Protopterus annectens
AACTGGTGCTAGAGCCATAGCAAAAATAAATGCCAAAAAAGCAAAATATGAAACCTTCCGGGAAAAACAAAAACAGCTAAGTACCCAAACAGGTGGCAATCCACTGAGCATAGAAGCAAGGGACAGGGGGACTGGGGACCCATAGTGATAGTAGTCTGGACACCCACACCCCTAAAGTAAAGTAGTAGGGGAAGACCTTCACATTGCCCACCATCATGGGATTCTCATCTAGATCAAGGGAGGGAGGTAGTACCTATACTCACTCATCCTCATCAGACCAATGATTGAGTACAATGCCCCGTCCCATTCTGATCTACACCGACAGCAGCCTTGCAGCAGAGGGACAAAAAGTTCCTCACTCAAAGATAGGAAGTCATCTGTCCTGTGCTGCCCTGCTGAAAGGAAGAACTCTGACAGATTATCTCCAGCGGCGCTTTGATTACGCACTGGTGACCTTTGCTTGCAGGCCATGTCAACAACAAGATTTGATGAATATGTTTCACCTCAAAAATCTAGAAAAGATCCGTCACAAAACAAGGGGGAAGGGCTTAAACCTCGGAATGGGCTTAAACAGACGACAGCTGGAGGGATAGATTCATCAGACTCCCTTCCACTATGCTGTGGAATAAAATCCGGAATATGTGAGGGTGAGGCAGAGCACAGCCTGGCAAATCTTGACCCAAAAAATGGATGATGAGGAGAAGAGATGGGATAGCCCCCAGGGATTACCTCAGTGTCACTGCTCAACAGACAGCAAAAAAATAATTATAGTTCCCCCTACTAAAAGGGGGGGGTAAAGCACAAAACTATGGGCTAGGCTTGTAAATGCCCTCGGGCAGATAGCCTAGTATGAACCTATGAACCTATGAACCTATGAACTGTTGGTAATGAGTGATCCCATGTGATGTAGACTTCATCATTTTCTATGATGCTTTGTGGCTCTTGTTTCCAGTGCTTTTCAGCCATTTCAATACCATCATCTTTGCACAATCCCCAGTGCAACAGTCTCACCACATTATTATGCCTTTCAGTATACAGTCCTTCTGCCATTAGTATGTCACAGTCAGCAACAAGGTGTGCAACTGTTTCCAATTCTGTTTAACAAAACCTGCTTTTGTCTGTTTCTCCCACATGTTCAATGGACTTTATAAACTAACATGTAGTCCACTGTCTTGGGCCTCCAATATTAACCTTTCATCTTTTGGTTTGACTTCACCTCTCCTTAACCATTCCTGTATTTGATCCTGATCAGCATGAGATTGTTACAAGAGTTTTCTATACCTGAAACTATATTTATGCATTTTCCACATTTTTTGCCTTCTTATTTGATCCTTCACCTTATATTCTTTCTTTTGTTTTTTTTTTTTTTGACACATTCAGTTGCTGCCTGATTTTTATTTGCTTCTAGTTTGATTTCCTTTCACGCTTGACGCCGATATACTTCTGCTAGACTAAGAAGGGAAGTCATATTAGATTTATTCTCCTTAGCTTTAAAAACTTTCTCTATGTTTGGGTCTTGTGAGATCAGCAGATATGTATCCAGTCCCATGATTGATTGCAGATCTATGCATGTAATCAAGTTCAAGGAAGCCCATACCTCTTTTGGAACAGGGAATATATAATCTTTGTATGCAATGATTTTTATAAATCATTTGATTAGCATGAAGCATCCTTCTTGTTTTCCTGTCTAGTCTATCCAACACCTTTTGGGGCCAGAAAGTCACTCCAAAACTGTAAGTTAGGACAGGAAGAGCAAATTGGTTTATAGCTTGAACTTATTTCCTAAATGTCAACATTGTTTTCAGGATTAATTTAAGCCTTCTAGAATATTCCTTACTGAGTTTTATTCACATTTGTTCATATTTTGTTGTTGGTCTTTCATCAGTTCTCAAATATTTATGCACTCTCTCTTGCTCAGGTTCTTTTATATTATATTCCTGTCTCAAACTGATGTTTTCTTGGTGTGGCAGCATTCCTGCTTTAAAGGTTGCTTTCATACATTTATCAAGACCAAATGACATTCTTATACCATCTGAAAAAGGTTTGACTACTTGCAGTTGTGCCTTCAGTTCCTCATCTGATGAGCTATACAGTTTTAAGTTATCGACAAAGATAAGATGAAAAGTCTTTACACTTTGTAGCTTTCTGGGAGCCAAATTACAGCCATGACCTAATATGTTAAGCAAACAGCTTAATGGTTAAGGCCATGGCAAAAGAACAGCAGTGACAGAGAGTCACCGTGGAATATCCCCCTTTGAATTTTTATTCCTGGAATAATAATTTGACCTTTATCATGGCTTAACTGCTAAGTGGTTTGCCACTGTTCCATGGTCGTTGTGATGTAGCTTATCAATATGAGTATCTTGTACATTTTTAAGCACTCTTTTATCCATGAATGTGGGATATTGTCAAATGCTGTTTGTAGTCTATGCATGCCATACTTAGACTTTTCCTCATTTTATAGTTCTTCACTATGACTTTATTTAACAACAGATAATCCTTTGTTCCATATGACTTTCCTTTATTACTTTGTGTTGTTCTATTGCCATAATTGTGTTTTCTTCTAAATGGCTATAAACTCTGTCAGCATCATTTCCAGTGTATAGTTTATATGTTGTCAGAAGGCAAGTTATTGGTCTATAGTTTCTATGGTAGCTTGCAGGTTAACTCTTAAGTAGGAGCATTGTTGTTCCTGTTGTTAGCCAGGGTGGTGTCTGTTCAGGGTGCACATACAAATAATTCTTACTTATGGCTAAATCTTCATGCAAAGATGTCAATACTTTTAGCCAGAAGTTAGGTACCACATCTAGGCTTGGTGTTTTCTCATTAAAGGCTTTTCTTAATTTTTTTCTATCTTTCTGGCTGTTACTTCATCCCATTTCATATCCTATATATTTGAACTTCTTATTCATTCTTTTACTTCTTCTATCCATTTAGCATCTTTGTTATGTTCCACAGGATCTTCATAAATATTTCACAAAAATGTATCTATTTCTTCATTTTTTGGTGGTCTTTCAATTAATTTTACATTGTTTCCCAATTCTCTATTTTTTGGATCTTCAATAAATTATTAATTTTGTACTTTTCCTTTATTTTTATCTGTGTATCTTTTCTAAGTTTTTCTGTCTGTGCTGATATTTTTAATTTATTATTTGCGATAGTGCATGATAAATGCTGATTCATTATAATAGTGTGCATTGCTTTTATTACATCTATCTTTCTGAGTATTTTTGTTGATCTGTTTCCTCTTCTATACTCTTCTAACAGTGACACTTCTTATCATAATTGCTTTATAGTTTTCTCTGTTCAACACTTCGATAATAGCATTCAATTTCTCACCATCTTTTCCCTTACTACTCTGTGTTCTTGTGGTAGGACTTTATCTGATATTAATTTGGCTGCACAGTAATGTATCCTATTCACTTCTGTTATATTGCATGAATCTCTATGGACAGTCCTAATTATTGTTTTCATTTGTTTTATCAAACTTCTAACTTTTTGGGTTTTATTGACCTTCTTGTAGTTTGTTTCATTCATTGATCTTAATATGTCTATCCATTTGTATTAAATCGACCAACTCTTCTTTTAGATCATTTTCTTCTAAACTGAGGGCACATTCTTTGTTCAACATTTACTGCGGGCATTCTATAGAAAGCTCCAGGGCTTCTTCCTGTGTCACGTTCTCTTCAGTTTCACCCTATGTCATCCGTTGCTCTTTCATATGGGAACTCACTGGCCTATCACTCCACAGCATTGACTGTGTCAGAGTTGCCATAGATTCCTGTTCTTTACCTTGCTATATAGCTTTAACTGAACCTTTGCACTGGTTTTCTATGGAAGGCTCCAAAGTATCTTCATATGTTAACTGATTAGATATTCCATTTCCACTGGTTTCTCCTTAATTTGGGTGGCCATTGCTCTATCCTGTTGTGTTGTTATCTGAGGTACATTTTCTACACTAAATCCTTTACTTTGCAGGTACTCCATAACCTCAGTTTCTGTTTATTTAACATCTCCATTATGAATCCTCTTTTCTACTTTTCCTCTCTTTTCTTAGTTTTTGTATTGTAAAATTTTTCATATCTGGAAATTTTTGTCCGTATTTCTCTTAAAACATATTTGGTTCTGCTCTTTTTGCATTGATTAGTTTTGCTTTCTCCTTTGTATAAATATTGCACCATATTAAATCTATTTTTCTTTCCCATGCCCGTATTTCTTCTTCAGATGTCTCCAGGTCCTCTTGTTTCTCCTTATTTTGGGGACTGTTCATTCCACCAAGCTATGATATGACCTGTATTAGACTTTCAAGCTTTGTATTCGATTTTTAATAACAAAATCACTATAACGTATTTACATAGTCAACTAATACAAACAGAAAAAAAACTATATACAAGGTCCATAACTGAGATAATTTTCTAATCATTATTAAAATTTATCTAAAAGATCTTTACATTTTAACCATGACATTTATGTGCTACATTTGTTGTTATTGCATAAACTGTTTGTATTTTCCTATTACGTACATTTTTTGCTAAAGAAATGAATTCTGAAAATGAGAAGATACTTCTTCCTTTCCAGTTTATTGTAATAACTTTCCTTGCAATTGCAAGAAGAGACAAGAGAAGACGCACTTGTGTTCTTGGTATGGAGTTTGCTATTGGTGCATTAAATAATAATAATGAATTAGTTATTTTACAATTGTCCAACCACAGTGCTTTAGTGACATTTTTGAAATTTACCCAAAATGGAGTAATCATTTTGCACTATAAGATCATGCAAATCCAATCTGCATCTAACATTTCTTCACATTTCCAACATCAGACATTGTCTTTTTTTATATATTAAAGCAATTTTGTGTGGAGTTGGGAAAATTCTGTACAGGAATTTCCATGTAAAATTTTTCCAAAATGGAGACAAGGATGTATTATTGATGGATTTAAATATTCGCATTTTATTAGTCTCTAAGAACATTTTATTAATCTTTGTCGAATAATCCCAAAAAGATTCAAGAAGATTTGAAAATTCAGATCTCAAAATGTTATATATTGTATAGAAAGATGCTTTATTTTTGTTATCTAAAACATTTATTCCAAAGAAGAAAGTTAATATGTTAGAAATTGTCTTCATATTTGTATTTAATATTAATTTTAACTCATTATGGTGGTGCGGTGATTAGTGTTATCACCTCATAGCAAGAGGTTCTCCTGTTTGATTCTTGGCTGGGGCGCCTTCTGTGTGGAGTCTGCATGTCCTCCCTGCAGCTGAGTGATGTCTAAAGACATACAGGTAGGTGCATGCATGAATGGGTGTGACATCCTTGAAAGTTGGGCGTTGCACTGGCAACTTGGCACATTAAAAATCCACTGCCAATCATTAGCGGACTAGAGGTCTGCTGTGGTGACCTCTAACCAGGAAAAGCCGAAAGAAAGAGTATTTGTATATTTAGCCAATTATTTTGCTTTATATTATATCTAGCCATAAGAAATTTAGACTCATGTATATGATTATTGTTCAAAAATTGGTGTCAAAATTTTAAACAGTTGTCTTCCATTTCTTTTATTTCATTTAAATTAAATGACTCAAGACAGACTTTAATGACAGCAATGGGGAGCATTAGGAATAATACATTTTAATAAGGTAATTACTATGTATTATTTTCTTAAAGTTATTTAAAATATAATTAATAAAAGGGATATAATTAATGTTTTTCTTGGTGTTAATAGTAAAATCATTTATAATCAAATATAATCTATCTGTATCTGAAAATATATTATTATTTATCTATCTATTGTTAACTGAGAGAAAAACTCAATTATTCATAGTTTTTCAGTATGATGTTTAGCTAGACTTCAATCACTGACTCATTAAATTAAGACTAGCTGATTTTGCATATAAATCGAGGTTCGGAAAAACTATTCCACCATCTTCCCAACTTCTGCAATGCCAGTTGAAGGCTATTCTTGGTTTGTGAGGATGCCATAAAAACTTAAGTAATAATGATTATTTGTTTAATCATTTTTTTAGGTGGGGAAGTGATCAACGACTGTATAAGGAATAGAAGCTTTGGCAAAATAATCATCTTTATCAAAGTTAGTCTATCTTTGATAGTGAAAACATTTTAGTCCAGTCCTTTAACTGTTTTTTCTTATTGCTTTTGTAAAACTTTTATAGTTTACTTTTGTTGCTTCATTCCAATTAGATTTTATAATTATGCCTAAATATTTAAATCATTCATTTTCCCAATTAAACTTGTTAGATTTGTGTTAGACTTTCTACACTGAATTCTTCACTTAGCAAATATTCCATAACTCCAGCTTCTATTTTTTAACTTCTACTTGACTTATCTTCTGTTCTACATTCCCTCTTTGTGATCTTATATTTTTATTGTGACATTTTCCATATCTGGATGCCTTTGCCCATATTTCTCTTTGAATATCTTTGGGGTTGCCTTTTTGTTTTGATTAATTTGGCTTTCCTTTTCATAAGTATTATACCATATCAGATCTCTCTTTCTTTCTCATGTCCATATTTATTTTTTATACCCTTCAAACATTTCTAAATTTTATTAAATTTTCACACTTCCTCAGTAGCTTCTTTTTTTTTCAAATGGCACAAGGCTTCTTGGTCTAAATAGTGTTTTTCATGGATCTGTTGTATTAATGAACACAGTGTTTTTTTATTTGAAGCTTCTGACAGTTTTTCTTGTGGAAGTATTTTTCTTTCCTCTAATTTCTCTCTTAATCTTTTTGTAAATCTTTTGCCTAGCAAATTTGGGCTTTTTGCATAATAGTATCAATACATAATCTATTTCTTATCATCAATAGTCCACTGTATTGTCTCTATGGCTCTTTTTTGGCCTATCGGTTTTTGTGATTTTTTACTTCAGTAAGGTGAAGCTGGATGTACCTGAACCTAACAAAGCAAGATAGGACATTGTTTGTATATTTTATTACATTATTTTTCAATGAATTGCTCATCAGTGATTGATAAGAACTATGTACAAAAAGAAAAAAAAAGCCTGCTTGACTGGAACACCGGAAAGGACTTTAACATTGGAACTGTAGGGGGACAAAATCTATCTTCCATGTAAAAAAAGGCATCCGAAAGCATGAAATTTTTTTTTTATCATAGGTTCCAGTCCTCATTGCAAAACCCATTAAAAAAAGTCTGACCATTCTAGTTCATCATATGTAGGTCAACAAAATCCTATTTCAGCAAAGTGGCAGCATCCTTAACTACCTATCTATGTGTGTGTGTTTGTGTGTGTGTGTGTGTGTGTGTGTGTGTGTGTGTGTGTGTGTGTGTGTGTGTATATATATATATATATATATATATATATATATATATAAAATATATAAATATATATATATATATATATATATATATATATATATATATATATAAAAAACTAAAATTAACTGCATTCAAAAAAATTTTAACTAAGAAATGAACTTCATGACAATAACAGCATTCATAAAAATAGTAAATCACACCAACAAGTCTTGTAGTACTTTAGCACTTTCATCTTATTTATTATCAAGACTTCTTCAAAAAGACGTTTCATAACTTTTATTTCATTATGAAACATGTCTTTCCTAAAGAAGTCTTGATAATAAATAAGATGAAAGCGCTAAAGGACTACAAGAGTTTTTGGTGTGATTTACTATTACCAGACCCAGTACTTTAAACATACTTGGCAAGAGGCTTAATGAGTACACAATTTCCGCAATACTCTGAAGTAATATTTACGGTTTTGCTATTAGAGAAATCATTTTAAGGGACTAGGAATTGCTTTTTCATGATGAAGCATTATTTGGGATCCTCAGTAACAAATAAACATTTTGTTTACAAAAGGGGAAAAGCTTAAGGGATCATTTTTGGCAAAAAGTAATACTTTGCTCAAAAAAGTAAACATGGAACTTGCAGGAGTGGTGCAACGTTCCCCTGTCTCTGTATGGAGATGTCATGACATTTGATGAGCACCCCCACCCCATTGGATCAGCCGACTATTACAACTGTGGTGGGTGATGCATATTGCTCTTTGCAAAACTTGCAAGTCATTTTGTATTGGTAATAACAAAAAGGTCCTGTAAGGAAAGAATTTGCAAGCATGTATATAAGGAAAAACAATTCTAAAAGTGCTCTAAGTAAGCAGAAGGGTCCCTGCATATGTTTTGACTGATTTATCTTTATGGTACATGAGAAAGTGGTTTATGGAAAGAGACTTTTGAGAATAAGGAACTGCACTAGCAACTTGGATTAGCAGCAGATAAAGATCCTGGAATTCATGACATCATTTCACTAATTTCTGTTTTTAAATTAAGGGTAGAAAAACTTTATTTTATTTTTACAAAACTACTTTATGTATTTTATGCAGTTTTTTATCGTCTTTGTTTGCAAAAGGTTGTTGCAATTTATTCAGTTTTATTTTCATCTTTATTTTTACTCTTTAATATACTTTAAGTGTATTAATATGTTCAATTCTTATGGTGATTGTCAGCTAACTTCCTTTCTGTTTGACCATGTGACTTAGTAACATACCTCTCAACTTCTTAGTGCAAGAAATTTGGAGAAAACCTAAAATAATGTGGAGACAAAGGTCTAAAATAGGGACAGGTTTAAAATTTTGTAGTTATAAACATAGAAATTTGCTATAAAAACAAGATTTGTGATAATGTGTTTTTTTTCTGAAGGGTATGACGTCTGAAAATCAAATTTTTGCCATTATTTATTGCCTTCAATCCCCATTGATTTGCAAGACTACCACAGATTTTATGAGGAATAGATCAAAAATAGGAGACAAAAATCTGACCAGTCTGAGAAAATCTGGACGGTTGAGAGGTATGCTTAGTAACACCATTATGTAATGAATAACTTACATGGAGAAAGTACGGTTCTGTAAGTTGAACTTACCATAACAGTAGATGTTCAAATCATCACTGCTGCAGTACCCTTGTCTGTATGGGTTATATCCTGCCAAGGATATAATGGCTGTCCATATTCCAAAGCTTCAGGGCATCTTCCACATGCCCAAACTGTCAAACAGCTTGAGATGAGCTAACTAAAAGACAAGTTTGGGTGTGAAGCCCTTCAGAGCTTTTCTGACAGCAGAGATGGAGGATGAGCTCTGAAAGGACAATGTTAGGAATAACAAAACATAAATGTCCACACCCTGGCACAAAAAGCATGCCAAAAATCAAGGGGATGTAGGGAGGAAGCAGGTACTGTAGCAGTGATCATTCGAATATCAACCCTTTATGGTAAGTTTAACTGACACAACAGTACTATGTTCTTCATATTAATCATTGCTGCAGTAGCCTTAGCTATTTGGGTAGATTTCCATATTTAACTATATTTGGGAGGAGGAAGGAGAAGAGTCCAGGAGCCCCTGGAGAATGGTCCTAGCCAAACTTCATCTAAACCTAAGAAAGGACTCAAGCTTATAGTGCTTTGTAAAAGTAAGTACAAAGGACCAAGTAGCAGCTTCTTAAATACTTCTGTAATTTAACCCTTTCCAAAAAAAGCCATGATGAAGCCAAGGCCCTGCTAGCGAGGGCCTTGACCCTGCCTGGAATAGATTTGTCATGGTAAGTATAAGAAAGGTAATAGCCTTAGACAACCATTTAGACATAGTCTGTTTTAAGACAGGTTGTCTCATTTTCTTACCTCAATTGACTTAAAAGCCTGAAAGATTTAGTTATGTCAAGATAGTACCTGAGTTGTCTGTGGACATCCAATGTATGGAGTTTCCTTTGTCCTTCATTTTTAGAAAAGAAAACAGAGAGCTGGATAGTATGGCTTAAAGTAAAGTTGGATGCCACTTTAAGCATAAAGGAAGATTAGTTCTCAAAGAAACTCTGTCCCTATGGAAATGAGTTAGGGTTGACTCACAGTAAGAGCTTGCAACTCAGATACCATTTTTGCAGAGATCAGAGTAATCTGTAGAATTGTTTTCCATTTTAAGAACCTCAAGTCAGCCAGATTAGATGATTCAAATGGAACAAGTGTTAGCTTCTCGAATGCACAATTAAGATCCCAAGGAGGAACCACTGGTTTATTTTGAGGCTTCTTATGCAAACCCCCTTTCAAGAACATTTTGTAATGAAACTGCCTTAAAAGAGGATATTCCCTGGGCAGACATGCTGAAATAGTCAATAACTGAACCTTGATAGAAGAATAAGAAAGGCCACAGTATAGTAAATCAGATAAATGCTGTAAACTAGAGAACAACTAGCCCTGAATGAGAGCTGATTATGTTGTTGGCACCATCTAGAAAACCTTTTCCATTTGCATATATATGATTTTCTAGTAGCAGGGTTTCTTGCCTCCATTAGAACCTGCTGTTCATCGTCAAAGAACAGGAGCCTAAAAGGAATTAAGACCCTATCATCCAGGCAGTCATTTGAAAATGATTGCGGTTGGAGTGTTATCAAATACCACTTGTGTGAGTATATCTATTCTGTGAGGAAGCTTGTGGTAATTGCCTCTGGACATTTCCAAAAGAAGGGAAAACCATGGTTGCCTGGGCCAGACATGAGTCACCACAATAATCATGTGGGGTTCCTTCTGAATCTTCAGAAGTACCTTGGATATTAGTGGAAAGGGTGGAAAGACATATATGAAGATTTCTCTCCAAAAATAAAAAAAAGGCATCTGTCTTCCAAGTCTTCTCACATGGAGTCCTGTAACAGAATTTTGCCATTTTACTGTGCAGAGAGAAGAACAAAGTGATCTTTACTTGAGGAACTCCCTAGAGATGAGTAAAATCTCAGAAGACCTCCTGATCTAGTTTCCATTTGTGAGGGTCTTTCTTGGTTCTGCTCAGCTTGTCTGCCACACAATATTGCTCTAACAGAAGGTAGAATGACTATAGAATTAGATTGTGTTGTGACGCTATATCCAAAACTAACATGGATAGTCTGCAGAGCTGATATGTCCTGGTTCCTCTTCACTTGTAAATGTACCACATGGTTGTTGTATTCTCTGTAAACACTTGAAGAGGTCCCGGGAAAAACAGTGGTTCAGATAACTGAGTGCCTTGATCAGGGCAAGCATCTCCTTAATATTTATGTGAGTACATATGTCCCGGGTGTCCCATAACTTGCTGCACTTTTATCCCTCCCAAAACTGCTCCCTAAGCAAAGTCTGAAATGTCTGTGGTGACAGACTGCTTTGGAGGAGGGACGGAGAAGGGGACACCCAGATTTAAGGATATCTGTTGTCTCCACCAAAACATTTCCCTTTTGACAAGCTCCAGGGATTTCTAAAGCTAAAAGGTGTTGATGTTGGGAACAAAGTGATTTCAGACACCACTGTATCTTTCTCAAGAGGAGTCTTACAGGGGTATCATAAGAATCATAGATGCTATGATGCCCGCATTTCTCATGTATTCCTTTGCAGTGACTGAAATCTGAGTGGAAAACCTTAGAAACAGATATAGATAAAGATCTATTTTTTTTCCTGTGGAAGAAAAACTCTTTGAACTGAGGTGTCTATTTGATGTCCCAGCAGCACAATCCTGTGTGAGGGAGTCAAGAAAGACATAATTTTTTCTTTGAATCCTAGCTTGTGCAAAAGATCTCTCACCCAAGTGAGAGACTCCTGACATTTTGAAAATGATTCAGCAAAGTTAAGTAAGTTGTCTAAAAATGGAAAAATGTGGATACCCTGTAGCCTGTAATGAGCTATAATTGTGGCCAGATGCTTTGTAAACACTCTTTGTACAGTGGATAGTCCAAAACATAAGGCAGAGAACTGATAATGTGATCCAGACACACAAAACCTTAAGAAACACCTGAAGTCTAGATGAAAAGGAATGTGACAATAAACATATTTTAACTCTAGTGTTACCAGAAGACTGGAAAGAGAAGAAGAGCTATCAGGCTGTGATGTAACATAATTTTGAATCTGGGCACTATCACAAAGAAGTTTAGAAGAGAAAGATCTAGAACTGGTCTCCAGACATGTTCTTGTTCTTCACTTTTTTTCTTTTTGGAACTAAGAACATTGTTGAATAAAACCCCTTCCTTAACTGGGAAGGAAGAACTATTCTCACTCCTTGGAACAGAATATGATGAAGAACAGGAGTAAACAAAAGAGAACCCCAGGAAAGGAGGAATTTCCTACCACTGCTATCTGTAACCCTGTTGAATGATTTTCAGAACCCATTTTTCTGAAACAATATGCTGACAAAAAGAAAAATTGAGATTTAAACTTTCTGAAAGGTAGTAGGAGCTGGCGGGGGGGGGGGGGTACAAGGTCTTTTAAATAGTCATTCAGACTTGTTGGACTGAACTTTGTTTGGGGAGGTTGAGATTTCTTTTTGGAACTTCTTTGCCACTTCTTCTTAAACATATGTTTACCTGAATTCTGTTGAGATTCTGTTTTTTGCCAAAAATGGATGAGGAGAAAGAAAATCCCTTGGACAATTTGGAAAAGGAGGGATGAAATATCTTAGGGATTTCCTGGATCAGCATGTTCTTTTCATTACACTTTTTGAACACCTCTGCAGCAGAGGGGCTTAACACTAAATCTGTAACCAAGGGAGAATTAAAGATGTCATTTATAAATAATCTGGGAGGTTCTGAGAATGCAGCCAAGCAAGCCTGCTTAATACAGTACCAATGACCATAGCCCTGGAAGAAGTATCAACAGAAATATACACACACTGCAAACAATGAGTAGCGATGTCTGTAATAGAAGAAACTAAGTTATTTAATGCAGGTTATTTTCTCCACAAGAAGAAATGGTAGATAAAATGTTCCTCATACTTTCACAATATGTCAGAACAATCGTTAACATATGAGCCTGACAATTTAAAGTTCTGAAACTCAAAGTTGCAGAAGTATACATTTTCCTCCAACACCCATTAATAAATTTTCCATTCTTATTAGAAATGAAGTTTGGAACAGACAAAGTTGTCACGGGACATCTTTAATGGAGAGGGAAGGGTGAAGCAGGGAGATTAGGTGTAGGAAGTAGGTAAGGTAGGTAGTTAGAGTAAGGCAGGGAGAGGGTCTTGAAGGCTTTTGAGGTGAGATTTAGCTGTTGAGAGTCACATTTAGTGTGATCTTTCTGAAGCAAGATCATGTCCCAGACAACTTGAAGTGGGAGTAAGGTAGGCCAAGGGTCGTTGCACAGAATGGTAAAGTGAGTACAGTTTCCCGGTTTTATAAGTAGCAGACATTTGGACATAGATAGATAGATAGATACATAGATAGATAGATAGATAGATAGATAGATAGACAGATAGACAGACAGATTTTTTTTTTGCTGGGGGGTAGCTTTCTGATACTGTCATGCTGTAGTGGTAGGAAGGAGGGAGTCATATGGGGTAAAAATAAAAATAAAAGTAAAAATAAAAATAAAATAAAAAAGAGAGAGAATAAAATAAATAGTGAAGTTAATGCAGTTTGTAAGGGGATAGGTATTCTCTTGTTGGGGTTAGCTATGGTTAACTCTTGGGGTGGGCATCCTCATTGTATAGTAGTATTTGAATGGCTCCTGCTTGTTGTTGGTGGCTGTGGCATCTGTATGTGGTTCCTGCTCGTTGGCGGTGTCTGTGGCATTGGTATGTGGCTTGGGTGTGTGAGACAAGTGTTGAATGTCTGATGGGGGCTTGTGGAAGGAAGCTAGCCCTTTAGTTCACTTTCCCCATTAGTTACTTCCCCCAGAGTTGCATTAGTGGTTAGTCGGCTGAGGAGAGACAGTGTGCTGTTTTGCGGGCTTCCTTCCTGGCTGTTAATGGTTGGCTGTGCATGCGTGGCAATGCCTTTGGTGTTAGATATAAAAAATAATAATAAAGAAAAACAAAATAAACCCTAATAACACACACACACAAAAAAAAAAAAATGTATATATATATATATATATATATATATATATATATATATATATATATAAGGATGATGAAGAGGGCAAGCTGTGTGACTGGTGGCTGTGCATACCTTGCCCAGATCCATAGTACTGCAATCATTCCAGTTATGTGAGGTAGAGATGTTTAGGCAGCCTGCATTGGGCTTGCATCTCTGGAGCGAGGTACATATGTGGAGCTTGGTCCTTGCTATAAAAAATGGGGTGGGTTTTAGGTGCAGGAAAGAAGTCACTTTGAGTTGCTCTGCTAGCTGTCCTGTCTGTGCGTTTTATTTCTTGTGGCCTGGGCTGGGGCTGAGAGCATGTGCTGCAGTACTGAGTGGGGAGAGCTATTACCCTATGCTATGGAAAGGCTGGTAGGGGAGTATTAGGTGTTTAACGGTGTGTGTGTGTGTGTGTGTGTGTGTGTGTGTGTGTGTGTGTGTGTGTGTGTGTGTGTGTTTTGTTACAGACATTTACTTACAGTGTGTGCTTGTATTTTCAGGTATCGAGCTGAAGCAACATGGCAGAGGTATGGGCTTTGAGGCAGGGATAGGGGAGCATCATGGTCCAAGCAGGGAGACTTGTTCCAGGAGATGCTGAACGAGATGACAGATGGGGAACAGTACACGAGCAACCAGAGCCAAGACAGCAGGGCATATGCTGACAGTGGAGGAGAGGACAACGGAGGTTGCAATACCGGTGGCACCACTTCAGCCCCATCAGGTAATGATTTGTTAGTCTCTGTTTGGGGGGAAGCTCAGAAACAGGTAGCACAGAGTGAGTGCCCGGGGTTGAGTGTGGGGCTGCAAGGCAGGGTTAATGCATAACCTAGGGTGTCTTCCCTCTTCTGTTCCCCCTCTGGCTGATAACTGGTGGAAGGAGTTTGAAGTGGTAAAAGATTGTAAGTGGATTGTTTGGAATTGGTGGTTTTGGTTTTGAAAGGAGGTGTTGAAGGTGAGTGGTGGAATGCTGCCTTATATGTGTGAGGATAAGCAAGCAAATTGGGGACGCTACTTATTCGAAAGGTGAGTGGTTATGTTGCCCTTATGGATAGTCACACTACTTATTCCAAGGGTGAGTGGTTATGTTGCCCTTATGGATAGTCATTTTATGCTATCTCCTCCAAGGAACTGAAGTTATGTTTATGCTTAATAAAGTTTCATGAAGTTGCCATTATTATGTTAAACAATAAAAGTAATCAAAGGTCTTTGGTGTTTGAATAGTTTATTAAAGTGGAATGTGACAAATGAAGTTTGGAACAGACAATGGTGAGGGGAGGGTGAAGCAGAGATATTAAGTGTGGGGCATAGGTAAGGTAGAAGTGGTGTAAGATTGTTGGTGGAGGTTGTTTGGACATGGTGGTTTTGGTTTGGAAAGAAGGTGTTGAAGGTGAGTGGTGTAACACTGCCTTGTAAGTGTGAGGATAAGTGAGCAAATGGGGGACACTGCTTATTCCAAGGGTGAGTGGTTATGCTGCCCTTATGGATAGTCATTTTATGCTTTCTCCTCCAAGGAATTGAAGTTATGTTTATGCTTAATAAAGTTTCATGAATTTATCATTATTATGTTAAACAATAAAGGTCATCAATGGTATTTGGTGTTTGAGTGGTTTATTAAAGTGGAACATGACAAAGAGGAGGATTAGAATTAACTAAGTGCTTAGCAACAGTGGTGTCAACTAAGGCTATAGATGCTGTGTCAGGTTTGGAAATAGTGTATAAACATTTAGAAAACTGAGGAACTTTATAAATCATGTCTGCTTTTTAGGGACAGTTGGCTATCAAGAAAATTACAAGCAGTAAAACATGCACATCCTTTAAAGCAGACAGGACAAGAAGTATGGGTGTAGGTTCTGGAAAATCTTTCTGTAACAACTTATACCCCGGGATTCAGTAAACTTCCATGCGGGAATAGCTTCCCGTACAGCATGGCAGCATGCCATGCATATTCATGAAGGCATCCTGCCGTGCTGCAAAATGGACATGGTTCTGTGTATGAGTGCAGGGGTTGTGTCTGAGAGCTGTGCTCTCACAATACACACACCCCCTTAACACCAGAATTACTGTTTGGCATTTTAAAATGAGCAAGAGTGCTCATAACACCCCCAGCCCATCAGAATAAGAAATCTGCTCAAAGCCATAAGTGACAATTGTCCCTACCAAGGCAAAAGTTGATAGAATAAAACATTTAACATAAGCACATAGTGCACACCTACCAACCCATCAGAGTAAGGAATGTGGACAAAGCCATAAGGGAAAATCATCCCACAAAGCAGAAAGTAGATATAATGACAGGTTCAGCATTAGCATGGGTATTCTGAAGGGTACAAATAAAAAAAACACAACAGATAAATTTTATTTTATACATGCAATACAGTTTAAGCGTAGCTGTGCAGGTATGCCTGTTGCTTAGCTATGCTTAGTCCAGCTTAAGCAGCACAAGAAGTTAAGTAGCAAGAGACATCCAACATACATAATAGTGTAGTGGTTAGAGTGTATTCATTGCAAGCAGACATTGCCGGTTCACTCCCCACTATGACCAATTTGCATTTTACATGTGAAAGCAGTACATAAACATTTTTTTTATAATTAGCTACTAAATAACATATATTTGTTAACCAGAGTATTGCATTAGGTCCAGATGTGAGGCGTCAGTTTAATGCAGTTGAAAAACCCCCATATAAACACAAATGCCCCATACAGTATAGTTACACATGAATAAATGTAATGAAAGCACATTAGAGGATGTCAGGGACTGCAAAACAAATGTATAATATGTAATGAATGATGAATCAATCCCATACAGCAGATAGTCTATAAAATAAAAAATGCACAATCCTAAGCATTGCACAGCTCTGCTTACCAGGTGTAAGCATTGTGTAAATATGACTGCTAAGCAATGAGTAGCCCAGCTAAGTGGATTTGCCCATTGGTAAACAGTGCTGAACCTGCCCCTTTAAGCACTGCCAACCTTAGCTAAGCAGGTTTGCCCATAGCTTAGCTTAGCTCAGCATATTCAAAACTGTCCAATCATGGCAAAGGGCAGGAAATCAGCCATATTTAAACTGCTCAGGTGGGAATACAGCTCATAACTGGTTGCAGTTTCCCACTGTAGGCAGTATGGCAGGTGTTGACAAGGGCATGCACTTCTGTGATCAGCACTGGGGAATACAGGAGTCCAAGGTCATGGTAGGACTCCTGGTAAATAACCATGATGAGAGGCTGCTGCAGGGCCAGTACCAGGGCTCCCAATATAAAGCAGAAGCCTGGGACAGTCTCACCCCTGATCTCACCAGTGCCATTGGTATTCCTTGGACTGGTGAGCAGGTCCGGCACCACTATGCTGACTCGACAATCGGGAATACAGGAGTCCAAGGTCATGGTAGGACTCCTGGTAAATAACCATGATGAGAGGCTGCTGCAGGGCCAGTACCAGGGCTCCCAATATAAAGCAGAAGCCTGGGACAGTCTCACCCCTGATCTCACCAGTGCCATTGGTATTCCTTGGACTGGTGAGCAGGTCCGGCACCACTATGCTGACTCGACGTGGAGGAAGAGAGAACTCTTGGACAAGTGGGTCCAAGAACCAAGGCAGAGGGGTAATGTCCTAGCAGTGTGTAAATATTCACATCAATAACTGTTTACCAAAGTCCAGCCTGTGTATGTGATGGATAGGTATGCCTAAATATTTATATATTCCCTTTACAGCTGCAGCTGAGCTGGCTGTGGATCAGGAAGCCCATGCTAGTAGGTTGCAAAGGTTGCATTGCGAGGCTGGTGAGTAACAATCCTGCTTGTAGTAGTCATACCAAATAAATATAAAGTAGTAGAAAGTCACCTGGCAGTATAAAACTGTGTATGGGTTGTACTGAATAAATCAGAAAATATGACAGTAATAGTCCCATATAGGTTATATTTAAATAAAACCATAACTGCCTGGCAATAAAGTTCAAAATTCTGGACTGGTTGTGTTTACTCTGGTATTGTATGGCATTTAGTGTTGCAGTCTCTGAATAGTAATGTTGTGCTAGCCACTGTTACCCACACTGTATAAGGCTGTTGTATGTACAAGGTCAGATTGTACAACCAAGACAGACTTAGAATGAAAACATTGAAGGAACAGCTGCAGTTTTAAAATAACTCACTCTGATGAAATGCAAATTGTTGTATTTTTAGCACACACAGCCATGGTTTGAATCCTGGGAGTGGTAGCAAGATGTATGCATAATCATACCTCTCAACTGTACAGATTTTCCTGGAATGTCCAGATAATTGGCTCATATTTTGGCCTGTTTCTCTTTCTCCCTGGCAAATCACTGGGATGATCTCAGAATTGTAGTCACTAAATAATGACATATATTTGAGTGTCAGATGTCTAATTCTTTCGAAAATGCATATTAAAACAAATCCTGTTACTCTAGCAACTCTCCAAGTTTATAAGAGCAATATTCAAAATATGTCCCTATTTGTACCCCCATGTTGTCAAGCTTTGTCTAGAGTCTGTGTGTTAAGAAATTGAGAGGTATGTGCATAATTTTAATTAGGAATCTGGGAATATGTGTAGAAACAGTCAGGTAGTGTTAACAAACATTCTCCCACAGGTCCTTCAGATAAGAAAATTGTAACTGCCTGGCAATAAAGTGTTTAATCCTGGACTGGTTGTGTTTGGGTCTACTTCACCCTGTCGAAGGCCGACAATATCGAAGCTGATATTGTCGGCACCAAAATGTTGAAAGCGAAAGTCATCGCGTTTGTAAATGGAAATCTCTGTAAGAGGAGATTTCCATTTACTGCAATGTAGTGCGATCACGGATTTGGTATATTTAAGTAGCAGGGGGGTGGGGGGTGCAGGGGGGGCTTGCCCCCCTGCATAGAGCAATTTGTGTTGTGTTTGGGTGTTTTTTTTTGTGTGTTCAATGTTTGGGGGTTTCCACATTTTCGTGTTGATTATTACGCTGTCGACAGTTTGAGCTTTCGACAGTGTAATATAAATGCTTGTGTTTACTCTAGTATTGTACGACCTGACATGTAGCATTCACCAAGATCTGATATCAGAATAGTACTGTTGTGTCAACCACTGTTTCTCACACTGTGCTACATAAAAATATGTTTAGGAATGTCAGTATGAGACTGTTTTAATTATAAGGTTTGTACAACCAAGAGAGACTTACACAGAAAACACTAAAGGAACAAACAGTGGTTTCTAAATAGCTCACTCTGATGAAACATAAATTGTTGCATTTTTATCAGAAATAGCCATGGTTCGAAACCTGGGAGTGGTAGTAAGCTGTATGCATAATCATACCTTCCAACTGTACAGATTTTCCCAGAATGTCCAGATATTTGGCTCATATTTTTGGCCTGTCCTCTTTTTCCCTAGCAAATCACTGGGATGATCTCAGGATTGTAGTCACCAAATAATGACATACATTTGAGTGTCAGACATCAACTCCTTCAGAAAATGTATATGAAAACAAATCTTGTTACTCTAGCAACTGTCTCAAAGTTTATAAGAGCAATATTCACAATATGTTCCTATTTGTATCTCCATGTTGTCAGGCTTTGTCCAGATGTTCTGCATTAAGAGATTGAGAGGTGTGTGCATAAGTTTAATTAGGAATCTGTGAATATGTATAGAAACAGTCAGGTGGCGTTAACAAGTATTCCCTCCACAGGTCTACCAGGTAAGAGAAGTAGAATTTAGCGATAAGACGGTTGAAGTATACACTGTGTACAAACATACCACTACCCAAACCAAGGCCATAGGATATTGTAATAATGGCAGTAGAGTAATGATTAGAGCAATGATCATTAAAGCTGTGAGTACTGCAAGGATATACAAGTTGTTAGTTGACATCTCTCTCTACCCCGACCATATCTGCAACAATAATCTAAACACACAAATCAATGGGTATGTTTACAACAAAACTTACTGTTGGGATATATGTCCTATTGTTCAACAAATATAGAAATGTGTTTCTATTAATGTTCCATGTTGAAATACTATCATTGGTGGCCTGTTGCTATCAATGTAACGTGCATGCCATTGTAATAGCCACTGTGATTCCATATATGCATGTGCTCTGTTTGCTATGCAACTGTTCCATATCTGTTGTTTTGGATTAATGGGAATATCTATGCATGGTGTTATAACTAATCCTGGATTGTGCTGACTATTATAAACTCACGTATGTTCTAAAACTGTAACACCATAGCATGTTTCAAAAGGCCAGTCCCAACAGACCAACCTCTGCCACCTCGTGGCACCAGGCCCCAGCAAATTTGGGACCCACCCTGGGACCTCCTCATCCGCTGGTCCTGCAGCACCTTTGGGTGTAACCTCCTCAGGGGATAGGGCTTACCCCCCCCCCACACACACACACACACCGGAAGAGTGGGTGCGGACAAGATCCTGTCACCCGAAGCCAGGTCCAGAGTTTATATATATATATATATATATATATATATATATATATATATATATATATATATATGTATATATATATATATATATATATATATATACACACACACACAAATATAGATGTGTATGGTGATAGATGCATATGAAAAGTGTATACATCAAATATATGTAGCTGTACATACGAAATTACACATATAGAATATGTACATATATATCATAAAATAATATAATGTGTAGAAATCAAACAAGAAATATACTGATATATCATTAGTCATATATTCAAAAAAAAAATATATATAGAAATATATCTATACAAGGATAAATATATATATATATATATATATATATATATATATATATATATACATACAGACATACATACATATACAGATACAGATATATATGCATATGTACACACTCACGCGTATATATATATATATATATATATACATATATATATATATATATATATATATATATATTTATATATATATATATATATATATATATATATATATATATATATATATATATACACACACACACACAAACACACATGAAATATATATATGCACACACATGAAATATATATATATGTGTGTGTGTGTGTGTGTGTGTGTGTGTGTATATATATATATATATATATATATATATAAATATATAGTTACCTATCAAAACATCTACTCTTCATAACATCTAAACTCAAAACATCAAGACCATAACATCTAAACTTCAAAACATCTAAAACTCATAACATCGAATCTCAAAACTTTGAAAACTACAAAGCAGCTATAAATAACATTCCACATGCTGTTTGCTATGTTTATGCAGGGGTTAGGAAACTAACCTTTTACCCCATTGTAGTGCAACCTTGGAGTTGGTATATTTAATTTATGGGGGGGGTGAGGGGGGGGCGTGCTTTGAAGTTTAGATGTTATGGTCTTGATGTTTTGTGTTGAGATGTTATGAAGAGTAGATGTTTTGATAGGTAACTATATATATATATATATATATATATATATATATATATGTATATACATATATATATATATATATATGTATATATATATATATATATATATATATATATATATATATATATATATATATATATATCTGTGCATAACATGTACTGCAGTTATACCCAGCACCATACCTCCCCTCCGCTAAGTGCAAGAGATCTAGACAAAGGCTGTAAAACAGGGGAGGGAGCAATGGTCTAATACTAGTGACACAATGTACTTCCTGCAGGTATAAATGTAGAATGTTGCTACAGGAATAGGGTGTTTCCCAGCATACATGTTCAGAAGGATGTCAGTTATGACACTGTAATGTATGTCATCATATATTGACAGACATCCCCACATGATCACAGTGATTCACCACAGGAAGGAATAAAATGATACTGCTCAACATACCAGAAATATGTGCAATAAACATGGACAGTCTGGAAGAATCTAGCCAGTGACAGGTATGCTCAGAGCGGCTTAGTGCAAGAAAGCATAACCAAGCCTGGCAAAGAGGGGAGCCATGAAAATGTGGACATATGTAACATACTGGTGTAGATGAGCTGACACGTGATGCAGTAACACCCTCTTGTCTGTTCCAACATCTATTGAGTGGAATAGCACAAGTCCAAAACCCAGTGACTTCCCAGGAGTTAGTCATGTAAATCTTCACATCCTCCCACTGATGTGTCAGACATACACAAAACTTATGGGGGCCCGGCAAAACTACACGTCTGCCAAATATCTGGACATAACATTACTTTAGGGGAAATACACTGAGCTGCTAGCCATTTCACCAAGCAATATCCAAACTACAGGCAGACTGATAGAACAAAAAAAGCAATCTTGCTATAGGGGAATTCACATGTAATTGCAAATATACCAGGCACTTCAGGGATGTTACAGCACCAGTGTGAAAGTGCATACACTATAAGTAGTGTGTGAAACAAGCTGTCAGCATCTTTGATACTCACACACTACCCCTGCATATAATGGCCCAATACACAGTGTAGTATGATGCCTGACTGTGTTATTGGGCATGTCACAGTCTTACCCTACAAAAATGTAACACATGACAGAGCACCAGAAACTGGATCTGCATGCAAAAGCAGAAAGAAAAGGAAACATAACACTTACATCTACCCCCCCTTCCCCAAGAAAAAAAAAAATGTTCACAATACACTGCTACACAATCCTGACAGTCTGTTAACAATAGCCAGAAATACAAAGAGCTCCCAACTGTACACACTCCTAAGGAATGTCCAGGCCTTGGCATCATATATAAGGCCTCTTACACATAAAATGTCTGGCAGTCTAATACCTAACTGGGGTGATATTATAAATTGTATCACTAAGTAATGATATACCATATCTCTATGCCTCTGACTGCATGATATATGGACAAAGTTTGACATACTCATGGACAGAGGCCTAAACACAGGTCCAGGATGGAGATACTGCTGTTATAAACTGAGAAAGTAGCCGGTGTAGATCTAATCCTATCCCCCTGACACACACACTTGCAAATGTGAACATCTCACACTTTGCTGTATCCAGCCCTGAATCCTGCCTGCTTGTACAATCCCACTTTCTGCAACCAATATAATGTAGCCAGTCACACTACTCTTCTGTAGAGTTTACATATCATACTTAAAGGTACTTGTCTGTCACAAATAACTCCTAACTCCCTTCTCCACCACGCACAACCTGCCTGTTCTCTCTCATATACCTCTCCCCCACACTGCCCATGACTCTGAACTGGTGTTCACATATTTTTAGACCTATTCACCTTCCAAACTGTATGTCTTGCATTGTCACCATTCCTCTATCACCCACCCCATTCACACACATGTATTCTTACTTAGTCCTGCTGACCATCATTCCTCCCTGCTTTACAACATAACCCCAGCTCCCCAGGGTCTCCCCAATCTGTCCCCTAATCTCACTACAGACAACAATGTCATCTGCAAACTGCACAAGTCAACAGGGTCCCCTGTCTGATCATGTCTGTCAACCTGTCCCTCATCACTGCAAATGTGAAAGGACACACAGCTGATCCCTGATGTACTCCCACCTCCATCTTAAATCCACCTGTCATGTCAAAACCAGAAATCACTGCTGTCACACTAGCCTTCTACATATCATGTGGTGTCTAACAGACTCCTCTGGCACCCCTGACCTCCACATACAATACAGCAGCTACTCTCCAGGCAGCATGTCATATGCTCTCTGTAGGTGCACAGACACAATGCAGCTGCATCTCAGCCTCAGTGCAGAGCTCCATCAACACTTGTGGATCAACATTTGCATCTGTACCACTCTTACCTGGCATGAAACCATACTGCAAATTATCAATCATCACCATGTTCTTAATCTAGTTGCCACCACCCTTTATGGTTACCTCATCCTGTGACTGATCAGTGTTATCCCTCACTTGTTACTACAGCTCTGCAGACCACCATTGTTCAGATAAGCAGTACCCATACATATTCACCAACATCACACACATCCTCTCACTTTCCAAGATTATAGTAAACATTCCAGTTAAAAATACCACTGCCAGGTCTCAGAAACACCTCCAGGCATCCACAGTTATGTCACCTGGAACAACAGCCTTTCCACTGTTAAAACCCCTCATAGCTATCCTTACATTTTCCTTGATAATATATTGCACTTCCTGATTAAATATACCCACCCCAGCCAACCTTCCTTCCCACCCCCATTTTCTTCATGGAACAGGTCATCAGAGTGATGTTTCCATATGTTCTAAACACACTGCTAGCTAGTATGTTTCATCAGGTTTATATCACATGCTCGAAACACCAAATCCTCGAACAACAAAACATCAAACACAACCGCAAAAACTGAAAATGCCGAAAGCTGAGAACAGCGATTTTATTCCCTGGGAAAAAAATCACTGTTCCAGCAAAAACACGAAACACACAAACACTACAAACAATGTCTAATGTGGGAGGCCCACACCCCCCAACATGAGGTGCTGTGCCTCATGCCCTACTTAAATATACCACCTCTGAAATCGCTCCACAGTGGAGGAAAGAGCAAAGCTGTGGAAACAGCCCACTGAATTCTTTCCCTGGGAAAGAATTCGATGTTCCACAGCTTCACTGTGTGCAGTTTTCACAGTTATGAGTTCAATGTTTTGGTGTTTTGAGCATGTGATATACACCCTGTTTCACCCATATCCCTTTATCACCCTTTTGTGCTGCACATCATTCATAGCTATGTGCCTCTGTCTAGCCAATAGCTACAGATCCCATACACCATCTGTGCTGTCCAATATTACATACAACCCCAGACTCCACATCTGTATGTCAGACCCCACATCCATAGCCATGTCCAACACTCTCTTTGCCATGCACCCCATCTCTGTATACTCATGTCTACTCTCTACATCTGTCTGTCAATCCCACTTCTTCTTTGCCAACACCTTTCTCTGCATACTCCCCTGTACTTCTTCATTCCACCACCACGTGTGTAGGAGCAGTCACCATCTGGGCAGCATGTCAGCCTGTGTCTGATTGAGCATAGTAGGTCATAGGTGCATTGATGTAATGCTGAGTATGAGTACAAATTGGACACATCCACTGAGGGCAATCAGAAGGCCATGCCCACATATGTCTGTGGTCTCACAGGCAATTATCCAACCCACCCTGTAATGGAGGTCAACCACAGCACATACACACGCACCATAGCTAAAGACAACCAGCTTCAGACATGTTTAGGACAAACATCACCCCTATGCAAATGGAGACTAGGTGCATGATGGCTGAATCAAACAACAATGCATTATGAACATGTACACAAATGCATGGGTACTGCCATACCCAGTACAACCAGGACTCTCACCTCCAATAAAAGGAAGCTGATCTGGTGTCCCCTGACATACAGACAATGTACAATAGAAGAAGGCAACCAATATGGAATAATGTAAAGTGCCAAGACTGCAAATCAACCCTTATCAGCCTCAATTGAAGGTTAAGATCCCTCATCAAATACTACAAAGATTCGGAGCACATAGAGAAGGCAACCACAAGGTCTCATACAGTTATGTTAAGAATCTCCATGGGAAAAGTGATATTTGGTCTGAGCTACTAGACAATGGAACCTCCCAGACTGAGCCAACAAATACTGCTGATATACTGGCTGGCATCTCGAGTGCAAACATTACCCCTCCCCCCAAAGGACCGATCACAATACCAGTACACCACCAGGCACCCAGTATTACTGCAGCACAGGTTAAAACACCACTGTCCAAGGCCAATAATACAGCTTCTATGGGACCTAAGAATATTCCTGGGTGTGTTCTACTTGAAATACAGAGTGACCTAGCACCTTACTTGTGTGCCCTGTTCAAGCATAGCCTCATCTCAGGCTTTGCCCTACTGAATTATACACTGCTACAGTCAGCCCTGTCCACAAAAAAAGTGTAACTACAGACCCTGGGAAATACCGCCCCAACTGCATGACAAGTCTGTTATGTGAAGCTATGGAATGCATCATCATGCACCTAATAAACAGGGATATGGGAATCTGCTTACTCAGGATCCACACAGTTTACCTTTGTGAAGGGTAGGTCATACCAGCTCATTCCACCTGGTCAACTTCTTGGTGTCAGTCACCTGAGCTCTGGATAAAGGCAAGGTGACACATACAGCCTACATTGATCTGGCCAAAGCCTTTGATAACATTCCCTACTCACTAACTAGGTGGGAACAGAAACACAAACACAGGGGTACGTTGGACATACTGTTGTCACACGTTGAGACTGTTTAAGATGTCACTGGGTTTGTTGTAACGTCCTTTATGAGGAATGTGACGTTGGTAATACCCATAAATGGGAGTATTTATTGACTGCATTCCCCAGAGTCCACAACTGATTTACCAAGGACACCAACTGTCTGGTGAACACACAAAACATAACAGGCAGACATCTGGCCAGTCTGTGGACAGCGTGCCAGTGGAGAGGTACATCAGAGACATATCACTGTGAGTCGTGACGTCACACACTAAATGCATGACCACACAAACCCCGTCAATCTATCAATCCACCATGTGTATAACAGCACTGATGACATAGAATCTGTTCACAAATCTGGGGATATGTCCCCCATGTTGGTTGGCTGCCTCCACATGTCCTGTCCTGTGACATATTGCCACCCACTGTATATGAATCTATAGGCTGCTGCCTCTGTAATGACCCTCACACAGTCAAGGAAATGGGACAAGGCCCACATTAAGGAATGCCCCATATGTCAGAACTAGCAGCAGTGTCCAGGCCCACAGCACAATACAATGTGGGCACCTACATAATGGTATGGCTGTAGCAATACCTGACATCTGCACATCTGTGCAGAGGACAGACAGTAAGTAGACAGCCAACAGGTTATGCATTAGGATGAATGTTTTTCAAGATACATGCCTGAAACTGAAAATCATGCCATAACTACATGACAGCAGTCCTCAGTGACATGTCCAAAAACATAGTAGTCTACAGTTAATATCAACATATCAGATCAATATACAATAGGAGTTACATATAAACATACAGCTCAAACACCAAGAACAAGATACTCAGTACTCAGAGTCCAGCTTTGCATGCAGGAGTGTATGGTACCACTATTACAATCTGCAATCTACACTTACCTGAAAATGCACTGTTAAAAGTACTAACTTAATGATACAATATGTGTTAAACAATTTCTCTCAACCAGTGCACTGTAGCTGGTGTAACATGCACGTGTGACTGCATATAACCTGGGATACAACCCATGTATGAAATAAATCCAAAACGAAAAGATTGTGGTACTACCCATGTATACCCAGGTGCCTCATACAGTATGCCCACACCCCTTGCAACTGTAATGACAGCTCATAGAAGCATCTTATGTACCGGAAATGAAATACACTTATTAAAAGATGCCATTACCCTGTTATTTTATCAGACTGGAATGTGATCACTGGTTACCGGGGTTGAGCTATGCTAAGCAGGTGTAAGCATTGCTTAAATGTAAATGATAAGCAGATTTGCACACTAGTAAGTGAAGCCTACATGAAGTAAGCGCCTATTCCAATAACTGTATGTTAGCAGCACTTAGCTTCACGCAAACCCATGCAAACCCACGCAAACCCACTGAAACCTGCTTTAAAGCACCATAATCACCCTGTCTCCATCAGCCCTTGTTCTGACCAGCAACAAAATAAACAGCCAATGCAGGTCTTGAAAGCAGGACCCTGACCACTATAGCCACAGCACTTAACCACAAAACTGTGAGGATGTCTGCTGATTTTTCTAATATATCATTCAGTACACATACTGAAGAGTAGTGAACAACTGCTTTGACTACTGCAATTGTTTAGTACTTCTTAGTGAAAATAGTGTTGAATCAGTCATTCTTATATGTAAATATACACATTTCAGATTAATATGGTGGGATACATCTGAGAAGTTATATACAACACTCATGTTTGCACATAAAACAATATATACATATATATATATATATATATATATATATATATATATATATATATATATATATATATATATATTGGTATATATTTCCAACTCTCTCTCTCTCTCTCTCTCTCTATATATATATATATATATATATATGTATATCTATACATATGCATATGTGTGTGTGTGTGTGTGTGTGTGTGTGTGTGTGTGTATATATATATATATATATATATATATATATATATATATATATAGCACACACACACACACACACACACACACACACACACACACACACACACACACACACACACACACACACACACACACACACACATACACACATATAAATAACATATGCCCATGACATGCACTGGAGTCATACCTCAGCACCATAACTCTGAACCTCTTAGTGCAAGGGAACGTAATGTATGTATTGCAGTTATAAATGTAGAATGTTGCTACAATAACAGGGGTTGTGTCAGCATACATGTTGTGAATGAAGGCTCTTCTGAAACTGGCATGTATACCATTAGTTACTGATAGACTGATAACATCTTCATAGTGAAGTACCACACAAATCACAGTAATGATCCTGTGGAATACAGAAGAAATATGAGCAATAAACATAGACAGTCTGAAACAATCTGGTCAGTCAGACGGTATAAACAGAACTGCTTAGTGCAAGAAATGTGGAACAAGCCTGGCAAAGGGGATGTTTAAAGCCATGAAAATGGGGATATATCACACATACTGGACTAGATAAGCTCACACAGTTGATGCATTCACACCCTTCTCTCTGTCCTAACACATATTAACTGGAGGAGCAGAGGTCTCAAGCCTCATACTTTCCACTAGTTAGTGAAATACATCTTCACAGCAGCACTCTGCTTTGTCAGAAATACACAACAGTACATCTGACAAATATTTGGACATAACATCACACAAAGGTAAATACATTGAGCTGCTAGGCATGTCACCAAGCACTGTCTACACTACAGGCAGACTGCCACAACACTAACCCAATTTACCTATGGGGGAATACACATGTAATTTCAAATATAGCAGGCACTACAGTCATGTAACAGACAGCAGTGTGAAAGTGCATACCCACAAGCAATCTCAACTTAGTCCACAGTCACATAATGGTAAGCCTTAGTAATAGTACAGTATATGGACTGTGTGAACAACAGTCATCATCATGTTTGCCATCCACACACTAACCCTGCATATACTGGCCCAATTCACAGTGTAGTCTGATGCCTGACTGTGGTATGGGACATGTCTCAGTCTGGCCCTACAAACATATAGGCTGAGAGGGTAGCAGAAACTGGGGCAGCATGCAACGTCAGATAGAACAGGACCAGGAACACTGACATCTACTCCAGTCTGTACACAGGCCAAATAACATAATCACAATACACGGCTACATAATACAGATGCTCTGTCAACAATCACCAGAAGTACACAGATCTCACTACTGTATAGACTACAACAGAATGTCCAGGTTTTGTTCTCAAATATTTGGCCTCCTATACATTACATGTCTGACAATCTGATATATCACTGGCTTGATATCAGGAATTATGTCAGTAAATAATGGTATACTGTGCATATCCACCTCTTACTGCATGGCATATGAACAAAGGGATACAGACTTGGGGGACAGAGGCATAAACACAGGAGCAATATTGACATGTTGCAGTTATAAACAGAACATTGCTGGTGTAACAGGGTTTGTTGAGACATATCTCTTCTGAGGGATATGAAGTCAGTACAGACATGGATGTTACCATTTACTGACTACAATCATCAGAGTATGCTACTGCATTTATAAAGACAACAAATGTGTGAGTAACATACCAAATCTAAGACTCCAAACTCTGGCCAGTCTGCAGATAGCCTTACAGATGAGATTATTCTCAACCACATAACACTGTCATGCCAGACTTTAAATCATGCAAAACAGCCATATCCACACAAACCTTGTTAAACCAACATTACTTCAAATGTAGAACAGCAATACTTACATTCTGTCCCCATGTCTGGAATATCTCCTACCAGTTTGCTGGCCTGTCTCCACAGTGTTTGTTGTAAGAGGTATTTCCAACTACCCTCTGTGATTCTGTTTGTCACACAATCACATGAAGTCCTGCTCACAGTGAAGGAGAAGGGCCAACACCCACTTGCAGTGCTTACTTATAGGAGCGTGTTTCCATGCAATTGGCTATAGGAATGACAACACAGCTGTTCCACATTCAATTAGCAGGTGGAGGGCTCCAATTCGTGCACAGGCCATCAGCTAATCATGAGCATTACCTACCAATGTCAAGCTCCTACCTATGCAAAAAAGATGCATTTTTCCACATCTACCAGAGAGGGGGAGAGAGAGAGAGAGAGACAGAGACAGAGACAGAGACAGAGGGAAAGAAAGAAAAGATGAGAGAAAGAGCCAAGAGTGTTTGTGTATGATCTGTGGGTGGAGACTGATCTCCGGGTATTATAATGGTTGCCTATATATACATATATATATATATATATATATATATATATATATATATATATATATATATATATATATATATATATACACATTTATGGCTGTGGATTGTCTATAACAACCTCTGTGGTGTTTGACAATTGCTGGCCTTGTAATGTGACATTGGGACAGATGGGTCCTCAATATGAAAATGTAGCAAAACCCACCCTAAAATGGATCTTGGTATTACACAATAACACCCAGACAGAATACTGCTCACACAAACACACAGAAATACACACACACACACACACACACACACACACACACACACACACACACACACACACACACACACACACACACACACACACACACACACACACACACACACACACACACACACACACACACACACACACTCACCAGTACTGTGTTTTAAACCACTACCTGGCTATGTATTGGTATTACTGTGTTACACAGTTATTACAGGTGCCATGGAGCTTATATGTTGGTGAGATGTCCAAAGGTATCTTCGAAGGTGAGTGACATGAGCTGCAGTACTAAAGGAGGGGAGAGGGAAGTGTAGGAAGTGTGAATGACCACAAAATCAAGTGGCAACAAAGACACATACTCTCACACACATCATCACAGTTACCAGGGCCAGGATTAGAACCCCTACTTAACTACCCTATGGTATTACACAGTTGTTGCAAGCACCATAGAGCTTATATGCTGGAGATCTGTCCAAAGGTATCTTTGAAGGTGAGTGACATCAGCTGCAGTGTTAAATTAGGGGAGAGGGAAGTGCAGGAAGTGTGAATGACCACAAAATCTGGTGTTAACAAAGACATGCACACTCTCAAACACATTACCAAGATGCCAGATCCAGGATTAGAACTCCTACCTAACTAGTTTGTTGCACTACAGTATTATGCAGTTATCACGAGTGGGTTGTGTACTACATGAACTACAAAATGAACTGGCACCTCACCAAAGTGTCATGTTTAATCATAGCCTCACCTCAGGCTTCATGCCCACTGAGTGGTGCACAGCTACAGTTATCTCACTCCACAAGGGGGGATCCACCTTGGATCCCAGGAACTACTGCCCCATCAGTCTGATGAGCCTGATCTGCAAGGCCATGGAATGTATTATCATGGAACTTATAAACAAAGACATTGGCAACCTTAAAACACTGGACCCCACCCAGTTTGGGTTCATGAAGGGCCAATCTTGTCTCCTGAACCTGATTGACTTTTTCAAAGCAGTTTCCAGAGCCATGGAAGAGGGTAAGGTGGTCCACACAGCCTATCTGGACCTCACCAAGGTCTTTGACACCATCCCCCACTCTGGAATCATAGATAAACTTACTAAGCTGGGCCTTAATCCCTACATCACTTGATGGGTTTCCAAATGGCATACTGACAGAACCCACACTGTAAAAGTAGATGATTCTAAATCCAGCTCCAGACAAGTGACAAGTGGAGTACCTCAGAGTTCAGTCCTGGGACCTCTCTTGTTTGGCATCTACCTCTCTGAAGTACAGGCCAACACTAAGGGACTCTAGCTAACAAAGTTTGCAGATGACTGCAAACTGGGAGCCATTATTGAATCCCCAAATGATGTGGATACTGTACAAAAGAGCCTTACAGAAACAGCTGTTTGGCACCAGATCCATGGGCTCAAGCTCAATGACAAGAAATGTATAGTTATCCCCTTTGGGAAAAAACATGTACCCATGAATTACCACATAGGTGGCAGTGCACTAAACACTGAAAACGTGATAAGAGACTTAGGGACACAGGTGGACAGTGGTCTCACCTTTAATAACCACATCACCACAACAGTCAGAAAATCCTTTTATGTGGCATACCTCATCACTAAGGGATTTTCATCCAGAAAAAAGGAGGTCATTCTCCCACTGTGCTCATCACTCATTAGACCCATTATAGAATACAACACACCATTTGGTATGTACCTCCCAAGACATCTGCAACAACTGGAAAGGCCGCAGAAATACCTCACTAAAAGAATCACAGGCCTAAAGCAGATGCCCTATGCTGACCGCCTTAAAACCTGTAGCTATACTCTGTTGCATATCGTCTACTCTGAGGCAATCTCTGCTTAACATACAAGGCCATGTCAAAGCCAGAGCTGTTGGACATGCTACACTTAAAGAAATCCCAATCCCTCAGAGCCACATGCTCCAGGGATCTAAACCTTGTCATCACAATAAACAAAACATGCTGGAGGGATAGGTTCCTGATCCAGAGACTCCCCAGACTCTGGAATAGACTGCCCATACATGTCAAGCAGAGTGCCTCTTTGGCCCTCTTCAAAAGGAACCTTGATGATTGGATGGGAGAAATGAAATTCACCCTGGGGATCACTTCAGTCACCCTGATAGACAGGAGTCCAGGGAAGTAAATAGTGTGGGAAGAAATAGCCAGGGAATTGTCATGGCTAGGCTTGTATAGGCCCTAGGGCCGATAGCCTAGTACCAACCTATTAACCTATGATCCACTGAGCTTATAAGGCTGAGTCTTGGCCAAATAATTCATCTCCACACACACTATTACAGTTGCCAGGACCAGGATTAGAACTCCTACATAACTAGTTTGTGACAGTACAGCATTATGCAGTTATCACAAGCACCATGGAGCTTATAGGGCTGAGACTTGGCTAAAAGTTATCTCAAGGTGACTGGCATCAGCAGGTGTACTAAAGTAGGCCAATGGCAGGTGTAGTGGTGTGAATGGCGTCAAAATATTTCATCTCCACACACATTATCACAGTTGCCAGGACCAGAATGAGAACTCCTACCTAACTAGTTTGCTACACTACAGTATTGCGCAGTTATCACGAGCACCACAGAGCTTATAGTGCTACGACTTGGCTGATGATTTATTTAAAGGTGACTGACATCAGCAGGAGTGCTAACATTGGTAGTAGGAAGTGCAGTGTGTGTGAATGGGCTATAAATCATTCCTCTGGAAGCACACATACACACACACACATATACACACTCGCACACACACACACACACACACACACACACACACACACACACACACACACACACACACACACACACTTACACACACACACTCAGTCACACACGACTTTACATTTGACAGGACTGAGTATACAAATGCTACATGAATACTGATTTGTACTATCGTGTTACACAGTTATCACAAGCACCACATACACTATAGGGCTGATGGCTACCAAAAGGAATGTGTACAGTGATTGACATCAACACATCATGTTATATTGGCCAATTGGATGTGTAGTGGGTGGGACAGGCCTCATAATGGAATTCTCTCTGTCACTGTCTGTCTCTCTCTTCCCTACATCTCTGCATGTGTATGTTTGACATATTATAGCGTGTTGGCCTTGGATATGTGTGAGTATTCCTATCCAATGTGTGTGTGTGAAGCATGAATGGTGTACAATTGGGTGTGTGCACACAGACATCTGCGAATGACAGATATGTATATTCCGCTGTGTTGTCAGACATGGGCGTCATTTCTTTCAGTGTAAGGAGCATGCCCAGTATGATCTTCTGTAGTGAGTGTGTGAATTCGTTCCAGGTAGGGTCGTACTCCAGTCCAGGGTTTGTTGGTCCTCACATACAGATAGCAACCTGTTTATGCAGGATATCTGTAAATAGGTTGACAATATGGAGTCGCAATTGTCGACAGATAGGCGGATACTGTAACTATTGCTGTCTGTGCTGCTTGTTTTACATGGTTGGTGTTAGCAGAGATATTCAGACATGTGTACTGTTTTACACTGTGATGTATTATGTCATCAGTTGCTGACAGATATAATTATCTGCTCACAGTTATTTACTGGGAAATACAAGATGACGGAAACTGAGTCCAGTATTGTGGTCCACAGCCTACATATTCTTGCACACTCCTGCCATTCTGAAGGGGTAGCTAAAGACACTTGCTGATGGGTCTGTCCAAATGGTCCAACACCTTAGTACTATGATGTCTGAGGATCCCCTTCTTGTATATATATCACAGAATGGCCATATCTTGCTGTGGCCATACATCTCAGCTGTATAGATTCACCCAGGTTACCCAGAGGCAGGGCTCATATATCTGGTCAGTTCCCCTGTGGTTTACAAGCAGGTTTGTAGACACCCATTACTGAAAGTATGGGCACACATCAGAGTTTCAGACTTCACACACTGCATGACGTCCATGCATCTACACCCCCCCACTCTGTAATTCTATCCTCTTCCTGACATTATGCAAACAATATGAGAAGTATCCCTATAATTGACCCTTCATCCCAGCGGTATTTATGGATTGGTCCACAGTTCATGCAGTGGGACATAGGAGGCATGCTACTGGGATTTGTCAACATGACCTTGCATTTCTGTTCTGTTGACTGTGTTAGATTGTTAGTTGCAATCTCCTGAGATACCACACATTGACACTACAGGTGAGGCACAAACCTTTGACAGAGGACTGTAGGCCATTTGGTTGTGATGCAGGCCATCTTTAGCAGGCCACTGCATTCTGTCACTCCTACAATCTGAAGCCGCGATCCAGTGGATTCCCCTGGGGTGACAGAGTAAGTGTGCAAGGTGTCAATGGCAATAGCCCCTGTCCATATTGATCCATTGGTCTGGATGCAGGCAGTGTGCTGCTTACAGCTAGGTACACACCTGCATAGGACAGCTCTTCAGCATGTTGTATTCTGTGGGTATTATGATACAGTAGTGGGGTCATACTGTACTCATTCCCAACAGCAAGGATATGAACTGTGATAAACCCTGATGGTGGGATGAGCTGAGTGCATGTGTGATATGAAAACTACTTACACCTGACTCACAGATATACCTGGGACATTCCCTTTATGCTGCCTTATGCAGGACAGCTTCTCATTACTACATAACTGTGCCTTTTGTGGTCTGCTAGTGATTGACAGACTACATCAGTAGTCCATACTACACAGACAACTAATGTGCTTCTAACCTGTCTATACAATTCCAATGCTGTGTGCAGCTAACAGTTAAATTTTATGCACTCTGTCTAGGGTACTTCCACCTGTGTACTGTATGTATGTATGGGCCCACATTCATGAAACGTCCATCTTTCAGACAATGACAGATATTGATATCTGGACAGTGAGTATGGATGACTGCTGACATGGGTATTGCTGAGAAGATTGTGTTTGGCACTGCAGTTGTTGGAACATGACCCTGTCAACCACAGTACTGCCCATAGACCACTGAGACACAACCCTCCATGCCTACATGCTGACCACTTCCAGATAATATTGAACACAGAACAATCTAACCCACAGACCCTTGCATATTGTACACATGCAACAATCTATCCTGTAGATTGGGGCAGCTTGGGTAATCTGTGCTCCACTGAAACTACTCACACTTACATGTTACTGCATTTTTACATAGGATTGTGGGGGGGGGGGGCACACCTGACAACTTTAAACTGTGCTGTGACTGTACTGGTATGCTAGGTACTCTGTTGGCTTCCACATCATTTTGTATTCTTACCTATCATGCAAACTGGCGGCATATTAGTGGAATATAGATCTCAGGTTTTATTGACGTACATTTCAATTTCAGACTTCTTACTCTTGAGAACTAACATACAACTGCCAGACCTGTTGCAGTCTATCTGTGTAGGTCTGGAGGGGGTCTTTTCATCTTTGCCATCAATTGGAGGCCTTAGCCCAGCCTTTCTTTATGGTCATTGACACCTGTCCTGCTGGCTGAGGCTGGTGGTGGGTATGTGAGTCTCACTGACATGCATGTGTGTGTCCTATGGACACACATTTGGGCCACCACATGTACTGCAGTGGGATTTGTCACCTTGTCTAGTACTGCCTAGTGTGTTGACACCAGTATTTGTTATGGATTTCATGCTGCCCATATAGGTGTCCAGTATCGTCTGCCATCCCATTCAGCCACCCGATTCCCTTGCATGCTTGCATCCATACCATAGATACCACTATCAGAACATACTACTCCATTTAGTAATTGATAGGAAGAGTGACTTATCTTGTGGGTGGGACAGTACTGAGGACGGTGTTGGAAGGCTGACTATTCTGGATGCACATAGTACACTCCCTATACATGGTAAAGCACAGGTAGTGTCACATTTGGCATCCCTTTTACTGTGTGTGCGAGTCAGAGAGAGGTGTCATTCCCTGGTTCCCTACCATGTCAGTGTATGTGCTATGCATTGCCTCTTTGCAAAGACCTGGGTATATTGGGCATGCATTCTTCTCCCTACATGGCCAGGCTCAAGTGGTTCCTCCTCAGAGTACCTATGTGCCTGTAATGGCCTTGGCAATGGTGGGGGGCTTTGTGGCCTTGCCACATGCTCTTCATGCTGCAGCTGTTTTTACAGGATCATGTTGTGTAGCATGGCACATACTATGAACGTTTGTGTACATGTAGCTGGAGAGTACTGCAAGGCTCCACTGGAAATTTCCAGGCAGTGGAACCGTGACTTGAGCATCCCAAACACATGCTCTATTATGATTCTGGTTTGCGCATGTGCCTCATTATGGAGCTCTTGTTCAGGTGTGTATGCATTTCTGAGGGGTGTCATCAGCCATGGCTCCAGTGCATAGCCAGCATCCCCCACTAGGTGGCCATATGCGATGTCCTCACTGGCAAATGACTGATACAGCTGTGTCATATGCCAGATGTGGGAGTCGTGATAGCTTCCAGGGCTGCCAGCACACACATTCAAGATAATGCCCTGGGCATTGCACATGACCTGGTAGTTGATGGAGGGGAAGCCCTTGCGGTTTATGTAGACCCTACCCCGCTTGTTGGGTGGTGCTTTGATGTGTATGAGGGTGCATTCTATAGCACCCACTACCTCAGGGTATACACTGCTATTTGGTGGAAGAGATGCATACTGCTGGTCAACGCCTCACGGGTGAAGGGGAAATATATGTGCTCACCGGCATGTGCTGACATGGTACCCAAGAACTGGTGGAGTACCTTGGATGCTGATGCCTGTTAGATCCGCCCCATTATGTCTGCAGTTGCCATTTGGAAGGTATCTGTGGCTAGTACTCTTAAGCCTACATATACCTTGGTATCCACTGAGATGGGTTCCCCTCTGTTGCTTCTGTGTGTGAGGCATGGCCGCCACAACTCAACAATTTTCTGTAGAATGTCCCTGTCCACCCTATAGTGCTCCACTACCTCCAGTTCATATAGGCCCTGGTAGATTACCCTTGGTCTGTACACTCTTCTCTTCCTCCTCACTATGAGATGGTCATCAGCATTCACATCCTCACCACCCTCAGCCTCTTGCACATATTGATGTATGAGAGTGACAGCAGCACCTATCATTTTGGCAGTTTTGTCAGGTAAGATTTTCCCATTTGTGTACACCAGTGGTGTAGAGTTTGTGGGAAACACCACAGTGAAAGGGATTTGCATAGTTTATAGTAGTGTGCTAGGCTGGGCTGCTGGCTGTGTAATTGGCTGATTCTGAAATATTTCACCTGCCAGCTATGCTAGTTTTCCTTAATTGCCTTCCTACTGCTGTTTTCCCTTCCCATTGCCTTCCTGTTTAAGCCCCGATATGCGGTGCACATACCCAGTGCTCACATGTCACCTGACTTGCTATTTCCTGGGGGGGGTTTGTTTAAAACCCAGTGAGCAGTGCGCACACCTGTTTAAGCAGGGGAAACAGTGCTCAACAATGTGAGACATGCCCCCTTCCTTAGCTCTGCTTAGCTAAAAGCAAACACGGGCCACAGGGCTCCCGTAAGTTTACACCAAGCATGACACACCCCCTACTGAAATCATCCTCTTTTCTGCCTACATGGTTAGCTATTCCTGCATCTGCATGGTTAGGTGCAGGCTGCCAGTAGGTAGAAATCTGTGATTCAATATAGGTCCCTTCATTTGCATACCACAGTGTGCAGGTGCATAGTTACAATTCCCAAGCACACCCTTTCCCCTTGGCAACCAGTGCTCCCTTGTCTTGTTTACATTTTGCATGTCATTGACTATAATAGCAAAATGCAGATTTCTGTTAAAAGGAAATTTTTCCCTTCTTTTTATTTTCGACACTCCCATGTTTGCAAGCCGCTGCCCTTAGCTTAAATGGCTGAGATCAGCCAAAAAAAAAGTTTTATTTTTAAAATGTTGAAGTTGCTTTTAATGCCAATGGCCTTATATTTGGCCATTGGCTTGTCTGTTCAACATAATACATGCTTTTCATGAGCTGTCATGCCTCTGTTTTGTCAGATGCAAAAATGTATTCGGCTCCTAGCCAAATACATTTTTGCACTGACACTGTTCCTATACGGAATCCGTTCAGCTTGATGGATCGCAAAATCACCTCATTCGCATGGTTTTCACCAACAAATGAGGTGATTTGCATGTTGAATGGAATTATGTGCAGGAACAGTATAGGGCCACTCGTGCATGTGTAAACGGTCCTATCCTGGATAACACAGTGGCCATATTGTATGCAGGAGCAGCTATACTGTTCCTGCATGGAGTTTGGCCATTCGTGAATCTGGCACATAGTATTTTCTGAGGGAATGAGAAACCTTGGTGTTATCCCAATGAAAACACTGGCACATTCTAGCAATACCTTCAGAGAAAGAAAATCCCGCCACAGGAAGAGTTAGAGACTGATCTCTCTTCTGAGGCTGAATCAGAAATCTGAAGACAAAATCCTGAATCCATCCTGCATCTTCCTGTTCAGATTCAGAATCTTCAATCTCTTCAGGAAAATAGGGATCCCTGTTTTACCAGAAACTATTCCACAAGAAGGATCCATACCCTGAATTAAACCCTGACCCAGTCCCACTAAACTACTCCTATCCAAGGAAATTTGCAGAGGAGTAGATACATGTTTGGTTTTATGTTTCTTTTTAAAAGGAAAAAAATGGGGACAGTCATGTTACTAACAGTGGCCACTGCTCCCTCAGGGTAGGACACAGCATTCTGATACAACAGGAAAACCTTTCCTTTTCCTACACCCTTGACTGACAAGAGTGATTCACCCTTGTCCACTGAGGGCAACTCTAACAGCTGCAGAGGACATTGTTAACCCCTGGTCCATAGTGGCTTTATGTGCTGCAACAAAAGGATTTGGGTTAAAAGATGACTGGTCTGAGGGGTACAACAAATGGCCATAGCAGAGTTACTCACCTGTGACTGAGGCAAGTTGCTAGACTGCTCTGGTGGCAGATGCTGTCTGATTTAACCTTTTCTTTTTATGGCTAAAAGAAGGATGAACACCGGAGCTGACGACCTGTTCCATGATCAAGCAGAATATGCTGCCTATTTTTTGTGAAAGACAAATAGCAAATGCATGTAAACTACCAATTAACAGAAGTTACATTTCTGACACAAAGACACAGTAATAAACATTTCAAACACTATAACAGCTCCACAATGGAAAACTAAACAAAATTTCTCCACAGAAAATATGCTATCAGTTAGTTTACACTACTTTACAACTGACAAGAAAAAAATGAGTGCTCCCTTGAAAAGTATGTTATGGTCTCAAGAAAATATGTTAAAATGCAGCACTCCTAATTTTAAAATAACTTTCCTGGAGATGAAAATAATAAACTATAAGTAAATATAAAAAATGTAATCCCCCCCCCCCACCAAAGGCAACGTACATGCTCAACAAAGAAAAGCACAAGACAAACTTCACTCCTCAAAAAACCTCAGGAGAGTGTACTCTTTGGTGGCAGTAAAGCTCTGGATGTCTTTGTACCTAAACTTGTATTTTAGTCAGGTTATCTCAAGCTGCTTGACACTTGTGGTGCATGGAAGGTGCCCTGAGGGTATGGAAGCTGGCCAACAATTATATCCTTGACAGGCTATAACACATATAGCTAAGACTAATGCAGCAGTGATTAACATGAAGAAAATGTTTAGTTCTGAAGAAGTCCGGTTACAAAAGGATGAAAGAGATTAATTTGTTAATAAAATCTAAGTTCTTGGAGTTCAGAAATTCTGGTTTTATTTTATGCAGCTTTTTTTCTTATTCACTCAAAATATCATGAAAACAACAATCAAAAATGGAAAGAAATGGTCTAAAAAAAGACCACAGACTTTCTTGCACATTTCTTTTTCTAAATAATGGCACTGTTACTGATCACCTTATTCATGAGTGCTAAACCTTATCCTTACCCTGGCCCTCACCTTAACCCTACATGTATGTTAACTTATGAAAATGACTTTTTCTAACAATACCACTGCACAAGACAGGCACTGACATATGCAACATCAGACATGCATAACACCAAATGTGTCCCCTTACTAAGCCCTAACTCTACAGTAACCCCCCCCCCCCACACACACACATTCTGTCTCATACAACAATACTATTCAACACTAAAACGGTTCTCTTACTTAGCTCTTTCATTAAACCTTAACCCACAATCCTATACAAACACACACACACACACACACACACACACACACACACACACACACACACACACACACACACACACACACACACACACACACACACACATACACACACATTCTTACCTCCCACTTATCTTGACTGAGTGAACCATTTTTCAGTTGAAGCAACATTCAGTGTTGCTTTTTTCATAAAAAATTCAACCACTAATGAATGAGACCTGTAACAATAGAACTGCTGTCGACTGTCTATGCATTTGTGCAAAAGCATGTAAACTGTGTCTATCTGTCAATCTATAAATGTTATTTTGTTTGGTTGACTGTTGCTTTGGTGGATACCTGGAAGTGCAGGGATGTCTATTTTAGTCCGGTTTATTGAACAGATGTTACATCAAATGTGTGTTTTGAAAAAGGTAAGTGGGGTGTATACTAAGTGTGTGTATTTGTGTGAATATGGGTGGGATAGGGTTAGAGTTAGGGATAGATAAAAGGTTAGAATAAGAGTGTGTGTACATGGTTGTGAGTGTTTAGGGTTAGGGTCATGGTTAGGTTAGCAGACAGATTTAGTGTATGTGTATGAGTTTGTGTGTGTGTGTGTGTGTGTGTGTGTGTGTGTGTGTGTGTGTGTGTGTGTGTGTGTGTGTGTGTGTGTGTGTGTCTGTATGTATGTGTGTGTGTGTGTGTGTGTGTGTGTGTGTGTGTGTGTGTGTGTGTGTATGGCGGAGTGTTTAACCCTAACGTGCATCTTAACTTTAAACAAGCGTTTTTCATAACACTACCGTTATTTGGACAAATGTGTGCTAAATGTGGTCGGGTTATGGGTAGTGCATCAGAAAAGGAAATTTGCTTTCTTTTTTGATGTACTGAGTGTCAATGTGTTGCCTGTATGTTGTAATGAATGGATGACATGTCATGGTGCACGTTTTGCATGTCAGCTAAGTGACATGTCCACAATTCATTATACAATCACGTTTTTACATACACACACACACACACACATATGTATATGTGTGTGTGTGTGTATATATATATATATATATATATATATATATATATATATATATATATATATATATATATATATATTTATATATATACAACTGGAGTAAAGAACACTAAACAAATCAAAAAGTACTATCCAACAGACTCCAATAAGCTCCAAATGAAATAGACTGTAAACGTTTATTATTATGAAGCGCTTTTCGTTGCCGTGTTATGGCAACTTCATCAGATAGTTAGAAAATGCTTTTTCCTTTCAAGTTTAAATAGTTAACCAAATCACATGCTACAACCATCAGCTGTTAAGAACGTCACAACACATTCCCAACATAAAAAAGTTTTTTTACATATCAACTTAAAATTGATCAAATACAACATTGGTCAAATCAAACATATACCCGCATATACTTCCCGTATATATGCCCTAACCAAACAATAAAAATAATAAAATAATCAATGCAAGTCACTCAATAAAAAATGTGTGTATAAACACATGTATATATACGCTTAAACCACATTTCTTTATATTGTAGTGTTATTATTAATTTACATTTTTTGTTTGTTGTTTCCTATTTCTTATTTGAAGTAAACAACCCTCCAAATGTTCGCTTTCTATGTGTTAACAAATATATGTTGTACAAATGTATGTTGTACAAATGTATGTTACAGTCCGCAGTCAACAGGTCAAGAACTGTTTTTCATCGTTTTAAACTTCTAAGTTTTAATAAACGAGCTATATGTAGGTGTCATTAAGCCCCAGCGTCGAGAATGCATTAAGCCTAAATTGCCATGCCAATTCTCGTTCTTCCAATAATAAATTAAAGGGGCCACCTCTAAGATCAATATTCACTTGATCGATTGCGTATAAGGCTAAGTGTCTTGCCAACGGGTTGTCACTTTTATTTATCTCTATGGCGTGGGTATGCTCGTATACTCTGTCACGGAGCCTATGCTCAGTTTTCCCCACGTAGAATGCTAGGCAAGCTAGACACCTATCAACATATACAACTTGTTTAGAATTACAGTGGAGTTTATGCTTCAACCTGTATTTTCTCCCATTTATGAAGAATGTTTCACCCACGTCCATAAATGTGCACATTCTACAACTACCACATGTAGACATGCCTATATGTCTATTAAGACATGTTGTTCCCTTCCCTTCTAAAAGGTTCTTAAGATTAGAACCTTTTCTGAACACCAATTTAGGTAACAAACCTATTTTGTCCGTCAGAAATTTATCATTGGTAATAAACTCCCAGTTCTTATAAAGAATGAATCTAACTATGTCACTGTCCTTACTAAAGGTGGTGATAAAACTAATTTTGAAGTTACCATCACCTTCCTTGACAGTGAGTTGTTCAGTGTTCAGACCCCCATTTTCCCTAGGGGCAAGGTCAGAGCCATATTCTACATTGTTTTGTAATGTTCTTCCCCTTAAAATTGGCTCAGTCAAACCAGTCTGTCTCTTATGGGTAACCTCAACTACTAAGGACTGGGCTAAACGATTAGGGTATCCACGCTGTTGGAACATATTACTCAAAATTTCACATTCATCACTAAAGTCAGATTCAAGTGTGACCATCTTAGCAGCTCTAATAAGCTGACCCTTCACTATAGAATGTTTTTGATAGAAAGAATGACTGCTCAAAAAATGATGGAAAGAGTTACAATAATTATCCTTCCTAAAAACTCTTGACACATATCTATTGTTAACTATATCTTTAGGCAACTTAACGTCTAGATATTCTCATGGGTGGGTTTAATAAATCCTTATGCACTTTGGGGATACCAAACATGACAGTTATTTTAGGCCAAGGCATAGACATATAGTTAAAGGTGTCGATGTCAACTGTTGCCTCAATAAATAAATCATTGAGGTAGACTTTTATACGACTATAAGCTATGTTGACTTCATTAAGTGAAGCTTTAGAATATGCTTCTCTAGTTAACAAAGATTACATTATTTGGTTGTAGTCAACTTGATCAAAAACAGCCAATCCCCCACCTTTGTCAGGCTTGACAACCCTAGCTTGAGACGATATTAACATCTGCAATGCTAGTTGTTCATCCAGAGTAACATTAAAGTTCTTTTTATGTGTGCAGGAACCAAAATAATTTGAAGCATGTCTAAAATCTAGTTCACAAACATGCTCAAATATCCTAAGCATTGGATGAACTGGTGGGTTAAATATGCTAGGAACTATTAACTCATGGTTCATGTTAACATAGCCAAAGAGCACAGTGAGGCTAAGCTTCCTAACAAATAACTTTAAATTCATTATTGATTGAACCAAGTTCAAGGGTCTGCTTGGAACAAAGGTGTTGCCCTTAGCAAGTAAGTTTATAAGGACCGGGTCAGTCGTTGTAGATGAGTAATTAAAAATGTTGAATCCCCTGCTAAATTCATAACAATTTTTACTGTAGGGGAACCATCATGTGCTATATTTTGTGCTTGCTGTTAGGCTGTTTGTTCTTTTGACTCCAATTGAATTGCTTCTTTGGAATCGCACCTGCAAGGTTGGCATTCTGAAAATTTGTTCCCTGAAAGTTTACCATAGCATCTCGCCCAGTCACCTCCAGTTGCTCGGTTACCACTCGGTTGTTTTATAACTCCGAATATGTTCACTTCATCTCACTGTACCTTGGTCGAAGTCAGTGTCAATAGCCTCCTCGTTATTGGTAACGTTTAATTCATTACCTTGTTGTTGAATTAGAGTGTTGGTGTTACAAAGTCCTGCTACTTGTGCTGAAGATGGCCTAGGGTATGCACTACTATTATCATATGATGTCCGGTCTCTGTTCATTTTTTTAGTTTTATTGAACTTCAGTCTTTCGAGTAATTGGTCTTTACTCTTAAAACATCGTTCATAGTTGTATTTGTACCTAAGGAAGTCTGAGTTTGTAGTAATATCAACATTCAAAGTTGAAACTTCCTTAGTAAAAACATCTATTTGGGTGGTATAATGTTTGATCATAAGTTGCATCAAATCAAATCCTTGCTGGTCAAACAAGGAGTTCATCTCCAAATGAAATAACGAGTCAGCCACAAGCCCAGTGGGGTACTGGTGGAACCGTAACCCCTTTGGGACTACACACTGACTAAGACATTCTCTGAAGTAAGCTACTTCTAATTGAAGCTTCTTTAGTTTAAGTAGGTTAGAATCAAACAGTTTTAATTTTTCACTCAAAGAATGGGAACTAACCTGATAATTACCACCATTGTCGACCGGTCACTCCTGGTTCAAACTGACACCAAAGGAAAGATTTGAAGGATCTTTCAACCAATCATTGAACATTGGAGTGCCAATAAGCCCCACATCGTGGTTCTGTAAGTTCCCTTGTTCATTTGAAGTAATAGAGTTAGTATCCGCAAGATTTCTTGGTGAACTTTGAGCTGGAGGTATTGAAACGCCTTTTGCATTTAAAATGTCGGTTACATTTGAAACATTGTAATCACTGCTTCCATTAATGGCTGGAATCACTCTCTGCATTTCCCCTGTGCTCACCTGTTGACTGTGGTTAACATCAGAATCAACGTTCTGAAAAGAACGTTGTTGTGACAAAGATTCATCCACTTTGTCAAGGCGGGAAGCAAGCATGTCCATTCGTTGATTTAAAACATTGAGTAAAGCTGTAAGGTTCAGCATATCAGTCTGCATTTGTTGCGATCCAAACAAGTTTGGGCTACTCGGACTGTTAGATACCCCAGACGCCATACCAAACACTGAGTACAAACTGGAGTAAAGAACACTAAACAAATCAAAAAGTAGTACCCAACAGACTCCAACAAACTCCAAATGGAATAGATTGTGAACATTTATTATTATGAAGCGTTTTTCATTGCAGAGTTACAGCAACTTCATCAGATAGTTACAAAATGCTTTTTCCTTCCAAGTTTAAATAGTTAACCAAATCACATGGTACAACCATTAGCTGTTAAGAACATCACAACACATTCCCAACATAAAAAAGTTTTTTTTACATATCAACTTAAAATTGATCAAAAACAGCATTGGTCAAATCAAACATATACCTGCATATACTTCCCATATATTTGCCCTAACCAAACAATAAAAATAATAAAGTAATCAATGCAAGTCACTCAATAAAAAATGTGTGTATAAACACAGCATTCTACGTGGAGAAAACTGAGCGCAGGCTCCGTGACAGAGTATACGAGCATACCCACACCATAAACATAAATAAAAGTGACAACCCATTGGCAAGACATTTAGCCTTATATGGAGGCCACACATTTTTATTTAAAGCAATCAATCAAGTAAATATTGATCTTAGAGGTGGCCCCTTTAATTTATTATTGGAAGAACGAGAATTGGCATGGCAATTTAGGCTTAATGCATTCTCGACTCTGGGGCTTAATGACACCTACAATATAGCTTGTTTATTAAAACTTAGAAGTTTAAAAAGATGAAAAACAGTTCTTGACCTGTTGACTGCGGACTGTAACATACATTTGTAGAACATATATTTGTTGACACATAGAAAGCAAACATTTGGAGGGTTGTTTACTTCAAATAAGAAATAGGAAACAACCAACAAAAATGTAAATTAATAATAACACTACAATATAAAGAAAGGTGGTTTAAGCATATATATACATGTGTTTATACACACATTTTTTATTGAGTGACTTGCATTGATTATTTTATTATTTTTATTTTTTAGTTAGGACAAATATATGGGAAGCATATGCGGGTATATGTTTGATTTGACCAATGTTGTATTTGATCAATTTTAAGTTGATATGTAAAAAAACTTTTTTATGTTGGGAATGTGTTGTGACGTTCTTAACAGCTGATGGTTGTACCATGTGATTAACTATTTAAACTTGAAAGGAAAAATAATTTTGTAACTATCTGATGAAGTTGCCGTAACACAGCAATGAAAAGCACTTCATAATAATAAACGTTTACAGTCTATTCCATTTGGAGCTTGTTGGAGTCTGTTGGATACTACTTTTTGATATATATATATATATATATATATATATATACATAAGTTAAATTTTGTGAATATCATGCTCTACATGTGGCCTGTCTGATGATCTGGCAAGAATAATTAAAGCTATAATGAAGTATGCTTAGATAAAGCCCTACTAAACAATAAGTACACACACACACACACACACACACACACACACACACACACACACACACACACACACACACACACACACAGACACACATACACACACACACACATGCACACACACATCAAACTTCTCATTAAATCTTTATGTAGCCAGTTGTCCTAGTGTGACATAAAACCATCTTCTTGTCTACTGCCTCCACCAATGAGTTAAAGTACTAGCTCGATTGTCACAGAATAGACAAGATATAGCATGAGGTAAGTGATCAAATTTACCTACTCTTCTCTTGATTTGTGGAGGTCTTCCCATATTTTGGTGTCAGCCATTATTCATAAGTGCTAGTTTTACTTAAAACTAAGTATTTTGTGTCAAAAATCTGGTCCTTGAGAACTGTTTCTTAACTTTCACAGTAGTTATGCAATACATTAGCTATCTTCCTGTGCTTTATGTTAATGCCCATTCACGTAAAATGTTTTTGTGTTTATTTATTTCTATTTGATGACTGGTAAGTTTAACTTAACTCCATAGATTTCCATAGATCTCCTTTTCAGTGGAGTTCTGTGCTGATAAGATCTAAATTTATGGAAAAAAAAATGATTACAGAGCAATGAAATTAGGTAATAAATGAAGTTTGGAACAGACAAATTTGTCACGGGACATCTTTTGGGGGAGGGTGGGTATGGGTGATTAAAAGAAGAGAGGTAGGCAGGATGATTAGATAAGTAAGTTAGAATGGAAGTAGGCAAGAAAGGGGTAAGTTGTTTGGGAGATGAGGGGAGGTAAGGAGGGGGAGTCTTTTTGGTCTTTTGAGGTGGGAATTGACCATTGAGATCCACATTTTGGTGTGATTTTGTTGAAGCAGGATCACATTGATTCTAGATGACCTGAAGTGGTGGTGGTAAGGTAGGCCTTGGGTGTTTACACTGAATGAAGGGTAAGTAAAGTTTTCCTGAAAGAGGGTGAATAACAGGTCTTTTTTTTTTTTTCTTGATTTCCAGCACTGTCCCCTTTTATGAAATCCCCTAGAGCTGATGGATTTTGTGGTTGTGGTAAGGGTGCTGAAATACATGGTATATATTGACAATATGATGAATCATAGCTCTCTTTTACTTCAGCATATGAAGTGTTTTTTTTTCTGGCGGAAGGTTGGTTTAAGGGGACATGGGTCATATGTTAACTGTTTCTGACTGTCTCTGAGGTGTTAAAGTATTGTCCATTGTGTTTGACTGTTGCTGGTGACTCCAGAAGGCGGTAGCTGGTTCAGCCCATTATATTCTCGGTGGGGGTGTCTGAGGTGTCCATGTTTTGCGGTTATGGTCAGCGGTCAGGATGTACTATGGTTAATGTGTTTTTTCTTGCCAATGCAGTCACCAAACTCCCTTCCAGTTCCTAGGGTAAACCATACTAGATGATGGGAGGGTAGAAGGGATAGCTAAATTGCACTAGGTGTTCGTTGGTGGTCAGTGGGATGGGCAGTGACAACACGAGGGTTTTCCGTGCCTTTTCCCTTGCTGGCAATGGTCATTTCCACGCATGCATGGTAGCGCCTGCATCGTCTCGGCCAGGATATGAGGAAAATTTATAAAAAAATAAATAAATAAATATAAGGAAGAATAACAAATCAACACACAGGCTACAGCTGATGTTCGCTTTTGCTGGAGGGATGCCTCTGGTGAGAGAGACAACGTACAGCTACAATAAAAAAAAAAAAGAAAGGAAAAAGACAAAGGGAAGAAGAAAGGAACAGTTCGGTTGCTAGCCTGCAGCTTGTGAGGCTGTTTGCCTGCTTTGTGGGGTACTACTGACAGGAAGAAAAAATATATAGAACAGGAGGAAGCATGGCATGGGGTAACCCAAGCTGTTGTGCAATGCGGGTCATGAATGAGGATGGGTGTGGCAAGTTTTCAGGCTTGCACTCAGGGTTGGGGGCTGGCATAATGGTTGCAAGGTTACTGGAGGGACCTCATAAACCCAGCATAGTTGTTTCTCAGTCAGGATGGCTTACAAACAAGGTCATTGCAGAGGAGCTGTTGACCATGCATATGTCGTAGGTTAGGGCCCTAAACTGGAGGGATGGATTCATAAGTAGGTAGTAGCCCTATTGGGGCTACGGCTGGCAATGGCAGGTTGCTCTTCGTTATTTGCTGAGCACTGTTTGGTCCAGTGATGTGTTGCTTGGACTGCAGTCCCGAAGTTTTTGGTTTGAGATTTGGCAGAGTTGTTTTTGGGGTATCAGGGTCTGTTGGCTATATGGTTTAGGACTGCAGCTGGTCTGGCAAGGTCCTACTCCAATTTTGGGAGAAGATACAGTTTTATTTCAGTATAATTTAGTTCAGTATGGGCGAAGGGTACTGGTCGTATCTATACAAAAAAAAAAGAAGAAACTCACTTGCTGGAGTTGTGTTGGAAGGGAGGGATAGTGAGCAAAGGGAAGCAGCTAATAGAACTGGAGGTCACAGTGGAAAGGGGGATTATTGCAGGATGCTGCAGCATAGGTTTATGCCAGTGTGCCCCCCCCCCCTTTATTTTTTCCTTCAAGTTTTAGCTTACAGTGTTTTTTCCATCATTTCAGGGTCAAGAGTAGCATGGCAAATATCCAGAGTTACGGCAGAGGTGGGCAAGCATCATAGCCCAATTAGGACCTGTTCTGGGAGATGCCGAATGATGACACCACAACAACCAGCATGCAGGGCCTCACACTTGAAAGAGACAACAGATGGGGAAGGGTAAACAAACAACCAGAGGCCAGAAAGCACACCAGGTGGTGCCAGCTGAGGAGAGGACAGCAGAGGTCACAACACAGGTGCCTACATTTGCTACTCCAACAGGTAATGGTCATGCAGTCCCTGTTGCAGGGGAGACTGAGGTAGAAGTAGGTGGGGGCCAGGGTCTGGGTGACAGGGTTAGTGGTCTGACTATGTTTTTGCAGGATTCCAAGGGTGGCAGCGGGTGTCTTCGGGCCTTAGTGGGGCAGTATTTTAGCATGGATGGTAGTCTTTCATTGTTAAAAGAAGAGACTGACCCTTGTTTAGAGGAGGTAGGGTCAAACTTTGGGACATGACCAGGGGATTGGTTGACTACACAGGCACAGGGACAGGATGGGGCAGCACTCCTCTTGACTCCCCACATACCTCTTATGGTGATGGAGAAGATTTTGAAGGGTGAGTATGTGGACATTTTTGAGTTAGTTGATGCAGATGGTGTTCAAGCCAGGAAGGTGAATGAGAAAGACCTGTTGGCAGCCTTGGCTGCCCTAGGTCACAGGTGGGTGGGGAAGCTTCAGAACAGAACGGGGATAATTGGGTTTTGGGGTTTGTATATTACATGGCAGTATGATTGGAAAGGGATAGTACTTTGGATCTTCCACGTTCGGCTTATATTTTAACATTAAGGGAGGCACAAAGGTTACGGCCAGGTAATACTTGACTTTGGCATGATCAGAAATTCCCCAAGAGGAAGGCACTCAATAGGTTCATGTGCTGGAAGGTAAGAAACCTTAATCTCTAGTTTTTCCAACATGATGGATAGTTTTGGTGGGGGCAATAGAGATAGTAAGTTCACAGAGGGGGGTGTTGCAGTATGTTGAGCATTCAATGTGGGGAGATGTGTTTGGACAGCATGCAGATTCTCCCATGCTTGTTTGAAGTGTATGGGTTGGCACTCAGCGGTGCACTGCAGTAGGGACGAGAGTCAGTTTGGGGTCATACGGTTAGAGAGTATTAGGTGAACCTTCTGGGGTTTGCAAGGGGGTATGGGGCAGGGCCAATTTTCATGGCCAGAGGGGAGGGTCCTTTCTGGGGACAAGAGTACTCCCTGGAAACTTATTTACCTATTAAAGTGAATGGCTTTTGGAAGCTGTTGTTGCAGTATCCACAGCCGGCAGTGAACAAGGAATTGATTGAGGGTGTCATGACCGAGTGTTTGATCAAGTCAAGTTTGGTGGGGGATGGTAAGGTGGGAAAGAATTTGAAGTCATTGTGGGGGAGGGAAGACATTTGGAGGGCTTTGGATGAGAAGGAGTGTCAGGTGGGCAGGTTATTAGGCCTGTTTTATAGTCCACCTTTTACCCATTTCAAGGTGTCGCCCTTGGGTTTGCTTGCCAAAAAGAGGCCAAGGAAGTTCCATTTGATACACCACTTATCTTACCCAGAAGGGAAGTCTGTCAATGATTTTATCCCAATGGAGGAGGTCAGGGTGACTTATGCATCTTTGGATGATAAAGTCCGCATCATTAGGGATTTTAAGGACCCCTGACTGGTGAAGGTGGACATTGAGTCTGCCTTTTACTGGTGTGGGAAGAAGATTGGCCATTGTTGGGCATGGTAGTAGAGGATACGTTTTATTTTGATATGGCTATGCTGATGGGATGTGCAGTGGCTTGTTCCACTTTTCAGTTTAGTATGGCCTTACATTGGATATAGCAACAGTGGGTGGAAGAGCAGAGAGCAGTACATTACTTAGATGACTTCTTACTGGTGGGTGAAGGGAAAGAGAGAGTGGCTGTGGTGATGTGCAAGTTTGTGGAGCTGTGTGAGGAGTTGGGAGTACCATTGGCTACTCCTAAGTTAGAGGGCCCAGCAAAGATGTTAGACTTCTTGTGGTTGAGTATGGATGCCAGACTAGGACTATTTTGCTTCCTGGAAGACAAGGTAGATTTAAACTAATGTCCAGGCCACCAGTAAAAGCAAAAAAACTTTTATACAAATGCACAAATCCACAGATGAGCGCTTTCGACTCTCACCAAGACTTCTTGTCTTGGTGAGAGACGAAAGTGCTCATCTGTGGATTTGTGTATTTGTATAAAAGTTTTTTTGCTTTTACTGGTGGCCTGGACATTAGTTTATTTTTATTTTTGTTTTGGTGAACTTCTTCATTTGTGCAAGACAAGGTAGATGGGCTACAAGAGAAAAATAGTATGGATGAATTTTAGGGATAAGGTTCAGGTGAGAGAGGTTATGGAGCTGTTGGGGTTGTTGAATTTTGCCTGCAGGGCAGTGCATCTGGGCCGGACGTTTTGCATATAGGTAGCATTTCTTTTGAAAGGGGGTAGGGGTAAGCACCTTTGAGTGAGAGTTAGCAAGTTAACACATGAGGACTTAACCTTGTGGCTACAGTTTTTACAGCAGTTTAATGGAGTCATATTTTGGCAGACAGATTGGGTAGGGCAGTACAAGTTACAGCTGTTTACAGAAGCAGCCAGGGGCCTGGATATGAGAGTGTTCTTTGCGGGGCAATGGTTAGCTGTGTCATGGCTACCTCAGTGGCCAGAGGAATGGAAGCGTGATATTGCCTTCTTGGAACTGTTGTCAGTCTGGGCGGCATCAGTGATGTGGCAGGATCATTTGAGGGGTAGGAAAGTTGTGTTTAACTTAGGCAATATTGCCGTTGTGAGAGTATTCCAAGCTAAGATGGCTAAATCTGAACATTTGTTTTGCATAAATTAGTTCTGCAAAGCTTGTTGATCAATTTTTCTTTTAGAGGGGTACATATCCCGGCATGAGGAATGAGACTGCTGACAGCCTGTCTCATTTTCAGTTTTCCAGGTTTTGGCAGATGGGTCTGATGGCAGCAGCGGACCCCACGATGGTACCAGATGAGGTTTGGCAGATTGGGCAGCTGTGATTGGCAGGTTGATTCAGCAGTCTTGGGCTGTGTTCACCAGGAAGGCTTATGGTAGGTCTTTACATGATTTTGACATTTTTGTTAGTCAGCTACCAGAGGAGGAATGTGTGTGGTTGGAAGAGCTGCTGTTGCAATATTTAGCAGTAATGAGGGCACAAGGCATGGTGGTGAGGTCGGTGAATGTGGATTTGGCAGCGATTAGAGTGTTTGCCCAGACAGCAAGACTGGAGGAGTTTATTAAATCCTGGAGAGTTGGTCGAGTGTTGAAAGGATGGGGCAGGGAGGTAGGCCTGAACAGGGATAGGCAATGACCATTGAGGAGGGGAACCCTAAAGGTGTTGTTGCAGGGTTTGGATAGGATATTTGGTGATTCTGAAAACTATGTAGTGTGGGGAACGCTAAGTGTATGGATATACTTCAGAGCTTTTCGGGTGTCAGAGCTGCTGGGGTTATTGGTATGGGATGATGTTATGATCATGCCAGGAGTAGTTCATATTAGGTTAAGGTCATTCAAGACTGATCAAGTGAGAAAAGGGGCAACAATAGTTCTGGGGGAAGACAGGCAGGAGCTGATGTGCCCAGTGACATAGGGAAGGAGATTGCATGTAGTTCAAGAAAGTAGATCACATGACTTAGTTTTCAGGTATGTAGGAGGTAGAGCTTTAACTGGGGGGCTGTTAAATTTAGTCATGAGAAGGGCCTTTTGTAGTATGGGCCTGGAGGCAGATATGTTTTCTACTCATTCTTGATGTATGGGTAGGGCGTCAGATCTGGCAAAAGGTGGTAGCTCAATCGAGGTTATTAAAAAGGTGAGGCAGTGTTCTTCTAAGGCTTTTTTGGCTTATATTACATCAGGTCCGAACCAGGATACGTGCACGCCGGACAACGTGCACGACTCCAACCAATCAACAGTTTAAAAAAGATGAGTACGGTTCACTCGACCACAACTTTATTTTAAAGCAGGTTCCTCTAAATATTTATAGGAACCCAAAATTGTAAAGCATACCGGTTTCGGCCATATCATGGCCTTTGTCAATACTGTAAGTTCTATACAAGTCAGAAAACCCGACCCCTAGTGAGCAACCAATATATAGTACACATTTAAAGTGGTATATATCCTTATACAATGCATGAAACATGAAACAATATATTGGAAAAAGACAACATTTCTACCCCCATAATTGTCATGATTCATCATAATAAACATGTGGAATACATATATTATCATAAATATCCTCAAAATTGTTGTAGGGACAAGGGAATGTACCTGACCAAATTTTTGTGGGCCATGAAAAATTAATCAAAAAAATTTCTTAATTCCCATGTATTTATATGGTAATAAACCTGCACAATTTATATTAATCATAAATATTCATTCCCACTATTGTCACAATATTGGTTCAGGCTCTCCAAATAATATATAATATATACACAAAATTTATGATGTCAATAAATCAACTCAATAGAACATGGAAATTGTATATACATATTCCATGTTCCTATTAAATTTGACATATCCCTTGAACCAAAGGCCATAAATGGTACATAAACCAACATTCCATGAATCATAATATGTATCCATGAATTATAAAAAGTCTATTCTAACATGTTTAACCCAGGTCTGAATAAGCCACCCAATTGGATTATCCACCTATTTTCCATTTGATTGAGTTTTTGGTGCCATCCGGCTTTAAAACCCCTATGAAGGGTTATCCTATCTATAACAACAAACCGGAAAATTGCTGAGGCATGTTCCAAAGTGTGTTTGAATAAGGCATTGGCAACATGTTTATTCTTAATTGCACTTAGATGTTCCCCTATTCTAAATTTGACTGGTCTCGACGTTTGCCCAACATAAAATGCAGAACAGCTACAGGTTGCCAAATACACAACCCAGTCTGTACTGCAATTGGCAAAAACCCTTATCTCAAAAATTCGGGACGTATTTTTACTAGAAAATTCTTTTGTTTAATGCAAATGTTGGCAAGCAGCACAATGACCACAAGGATAACACCCCCTTAATAATTCACCACTTAAAGTTCTTTGTTGTGGTAAACTTGGAATGTATCTTTTATAATGTGTGAAATGTGAATTCATGTTTCTTCCCCGCTGATAGGAAAATTGACAGTTTTCAGGCAACAACCTACTTAAAACCTCATGTGACAAAAGAATGCCCCAATGTTGGTTAATGACATCCCTGAAACGATTGGTGTTGGTACCATAGGTAGTTACTAACCGTATCGGTTGATTGTTATTTACCTTCTTGCAATCCCTGTTATCTGTTTTGTAACATAACAAATCCTGACGTGTCATTCTGTTGGTTTGTCCTTCAGCTTTGGCTAGTAGTTGAGATACATAACCCCTTTGTAAAAACCTGCGAGATAAATCCAGACTACAATCCAAATAATCCTGATCAGACGAACAAATAAGTCTTACATCAGGGCAACTGTTTATTATTCTATTTTTAACAATTTGTTTTTTTTAGGGAGAAGGATTGTCATCTTGGTCCACTCTTACATGTATTGGGCAGCAAGGCAGGCTGTGGTTAGGTCTAATGGCACTGATATGAAATTACATCAATTTGGTTGGAAGGTCATCTGGCATGGCATTAGAGGGCTGAAGTGAATCCAGTTGCTTTAGGTATTTACGATGTTGCAGAGTCAAGTAGGATTGCCTCGAATTTTGTTGGTGCAGTTAGCAGGGAATGATTTGGGTGTGATACCAAAGGGGCAGTTAGTATATCAAATATATGAGGACTTTTTGGATTTAAGGAAGCTTTATCATCGGTATGTTTGGTGTGGTCAGAGATTAGTCCTCAGTTAGTGTGGATGGATGCTAGATAGTTTTCCACAGTTGCGAGGATGTGGAGGTTTATGAACTTTACTCTGTTGAAACAGTTGGGGGGATGGGTATGAGCACTATACAGCATAACGCGTTTGCTGATAGGAGTCCTACGTGGTTCAGGGTGCATGGGGTTCACTTTAATGATTTTGGGCTGGACTTAAACTTAAATCTGGGGTTGTTTTTGGAGGATTTGGTTAGTGATAGGAGGGAGTGAGGGGGAACAGCCTGTTAAGCTGGTGGGTGAGAAGAGTCACAGGCTTGCCCCACTGGTGGATAATTTGTGGAAGGGTTTTGGAGTGGTGGAAGAGTGTCAGTGGATGCTATTTGAACTTGGTGGTTTGGTTTGTAAAGGAGGTGTTGGGTTGAAGGTGAGCAGTGGAACGCAGCTTTGAAAGGGTGAGGATAACCGAGCAAATGGGGGACACTGCTTATTCCCAAGGGTGAGTGGTGGTACGCTGCTCTTACTGATGATTATTTAATGTTTTCACTTTCCATTGAAATGGAGTTATGTTTAATAAAGTTGATGCATTTATTATGTTCAAGCAATAATGGTCATCAAAAGTCTTTTGGTGTTCGGTTGATTTATTCAAGTGGAATGTGACAATTACATGCAAAATGCAAAATACAGTGGGTTGCTGTCAACATTCTAATGTCACAGCATGTGTTTTGCATAGTGTAATAGCATAGTAGGGAAGAGATGGGGACTAATTTAAGTTTTAGCAGGTTAGTGTTTGAGTTTTAATGGTGAATTGAAAGGAGAAGCACTTAGCTTAGATAATGATCATTATACAATGACTGGTCATTAACATTTAAAAACATGCATGCTGATTGGGCAGACCAATCAGTGTGCCTGTTGTAAAATCCAGCATATGCCAAGAGAAAAAATTCTGGTCACCCGGACTTTCTTCAATTAATATATGCTATAGCTTTGAACTTGGAGAACAGCAGACAAAACTCCAACAAATTAAAACGATGCCGCCATACAGATCCAGTGAACCACAAGAAAATCTTATTACAACATTGGTTAAGCACTTTCTTTCTTATACTCTATTAGAATGTTCATCAGTACAGTATAAGGACAAAAGTACTTAGCCAGTGTTGTAATAAACATTTCTTTTTGTTCACTGGACATGTATGGCAGCATCATTTTAATATGCTATAGCTTTCCAGGTTCAGAAATATGAAATTTGATATCTGGAAAGTTTAGAGGGACAAGGGAGACAGGGCAGAAATCTAAAGAAAATCATGTATGTTATACAAAATTAAAGAAATGTACCTGATTTTCCTTATATTTCTGCCCTTTCTCTCTCATACCTCCAAACTGTCTGAATTTCAAACTTTTTTCTTTTTTATAAATAAATAAAGAAGCAACTGAGATCTTTCTTTCTCAGTTGCTTCCTTTCCAAAGCACTGATGTATTGCATAAGCATGGGAATGTAAGTCCCATACACATGTGCAGTACATCAAAAAAGCAGCAGGATACCTAAAGAAAGAGGAAGAACATCACAGCGCCATTATACAAATACATTACTTAAAGAAGAGTAAGTGATTTTTTTCCTTAAACATTGTCATTGTATAGTAGCAATAATCAAGCACTTTACCCTCATGATTAAACCACACCAACCATGGGTAAGTCTTCAATGTACCACACATACTTGGTTATTGCGATATTATTTGTCACATTATCAGGATTTAGAGGAAGTCAAAGTACTATTACTCAATTATTACTACTCAGGTAGCTACATGTAGATTTTCCTTTTTTAGTTTTACTTGTTTTAGGAAGTGTGGATAGTGTTTAGAAAGAATGCATGTGTTAACATTCCACAGATAGTAGCTACAAACTATTGCATGTTTTTACTGTTTTAGATGGAGAGGTCTTGAAGACCTTGTAAGATTATAAAGTTCAATGATATTTTTAATTGCGGGTTATGTGTTTGTTTATTTACAACGTACAGTCCTGTTCTTCTAAGTATATTTTAGATTTATATAGTTCTCCCAACTTCATGTTTTGAATATGATATAGTCATTATGGTAGATACATTTTAAATTATGATCTATGATTTTCACTAAGATTTTTCTGCGAAATGCTTGTTTTGCAGAAATGTAATTAATGCGTTCTATTTATGTACTAAATCTGGGTTAAAATAATTAACTTAAGATTTTTGTTTACATTTAGTAGTTTACATTTAGAAGTAACTGAGATTTTTTTTTGTATCACTTTAGTACTAACTGTAATTCTGCAATCCATTTTTCAGAGTTATACAGTGTCTCTTGAATTATTATTTGAAAGTGGTTTGATGTTTTGGCGGACCATACTAGAGCTGAACTGTGTGCATATTGTCCTACTGAATTTGTTTTTGGATTGTTGTTCATCACTGACAGATATGTTGAACTAAATGATCTAGTTCTGATTCTTGCAATGCATCTACTGGAATTGTTAGTTTTGAGGAACAAGTACCTTTGTCATCATTCTCTCTGTCATCTATTACTGAGATAGTTGCAAAACTGGATTATTGCATTGTTATTTAAGTATAGCGTAACTTTTCTTATTAAGAATAGTTGATATGAGACCATATCAAAAACCTTTGACAATACTAAAATAAAGTAGTAACCAGTTAATGCTGGCTTGGTTTGGGATTAAACATTTTTTTAAATAACATCACTGAACTTTCTGTAATGTACTGTGGACTGAGACCATGTTGAATTGGAGATAGTACTTTTATTAGATGGCCAAAGAGTTGCTTGTGCATACATGTATAGGTCTGATAAAATGGTAAAGGGGCTGTGGTTAGAAATCTCTTCTGAGTTGCTGCCTTTATGGAGTGGGTTTATATACGTTTCTTTTCTATATTACAGATCACTTTTAATGATCTATTTAAAAGTATTATGATTATATAAGCAACAGTTTCCACAGTAATGTGCAATGTGGAGAGAAATGCAGGTGAAACAAAAACTTTTTCAAAATAAAAGAGGTTATTCCATATAACGCTACTAATCATTGCAAATTCATCTATATAATGCATTTTTGTGGTATTTCACTGCCTTTGCATAGGCCAACTTTGCTTGGAAAACAGTCTCTGGAAATAAAATTCTCTCCTGGCGTTCTCCATAGAGCAATTCTAGCATCCTCTTTCTGGTTTCCTAACTTCCCCAAAGTTGTTGATATAGTTTATTTGATTCACTTCAAAAGAGTGAATGCTCTCTCTCACTGTATACAGACTTGCACCCAAAGCTAATACCTTATTCTCTCACTTCTTCTTAGCAAGGGTGAAAAGTTTTATTTGCTATAGTATTTTTTCAGTATGGTCTACTGAGGCACTTTCAAGGTATACCCTCATTTAGCATTATAATACCACTTTAATATTAGGAATGTATACAATAAACAGCTAACAATATGGCTAGAAGGCACAGAGGTATATGTGTGTGTGTGTGTGTGTGTGTGTGTGTGTGTGTGTGTGTGTGTAGGTATATATATATATATATATATATATATATATATATATATATATATATATATATATATATATATATATACATCTATATAAAATATGGGGTCCATACAGATCACTGAATGGCATGCCTGTTGCGGAGGTTGACACCCACACACATCTGAACAATAAAAAAGCAAGATTTAAAAATGAATGTGCTCTTCTCAAAAGGAATTTTACTATATATAATGTAATTCACTTTTTATGTAAATCATAATTCACAAACATATTTAAAAAAATTGTTCAGTATCTCACAAAATTAAAATATAAAGTTGAACTATCACTATTAAATTTATCTGACATGATGTTATATTTCACATGATAAAATCAACTCTCTTGTAAGTCACTCACTTTAATTTTAGTATTACTAAGAGAATGTTCTAAGTTTGTTTGTTTGCTTGTGTCTTTCGGCTTTTCCCGGTTAGGGGTCGCCACAGCGAAACTCCAGTCCGCTAATGATTGGCAATAGAATTTTACATGCTGGCTTGCCGGGCCTAACACACAACCTTCAACGAAGGAACGCCCGTTCATGCATGTCGATACACAGAAGACGCTATAACTGAGAATCGAACAGGCAACGTCTAACTGTGAGGCGACAACGCTACCGCAACACCACCACCGCAGAAGAGAATGTTCTAAGTATTCCTCTAATGAATATATAAAGAAAGCAATAGAGAGTGGAGTATGGACATTGATAATGTTATGGATGATCACATTCCACAGACAGTCCTCTTTATTTGTAATGCAACTGTAACAATGTAAGTAATAGATACATTCAAACTGAACAGCATCTCTTTGCAGTCAGACTTTATCAAGTAATGAAATACAGATCTTTGATGACATTAAATAGGTACTTATTGATTGATGTTTTAATTTATTTGGTAATTAAAAAAATAAACTTGCAAACTGCAACCCATTAAAGAATGAACTATGAGAATTTTAGATAGTACAGGTAGGGTCTGGGTGCCCACTGAAAGCTCAGGGACCATAATAGTGATCCTTATAACAGCAACATTTAAGTATGACTAGGGGTAGAATGCATTTCTTTTTGCCATGTCTTCCATTGTTTGCCTACTCTTATCAGGTTTTTTTATCTGAAAATGAAAGCCCTTAGAAAAGCATGTCTATTCAAATATGGAAAATTACTGTAAGCTGTGGAGATAAAGTTGCTAGCTGCCCTGTTTAAATGTCATGATTCACTGTTCCAATGAATGACAAATATAATTCCCAGCTGTCTCAAAAATTAAAAAAAAGAAAACAAAACACATGAGTGGCACAGTCAGGTAAATATTGATTATTTTACAGCCATTTACCTTCTGAATGTTAAGACCATGCATTACAAAATCACATTAATAAGCACAATCCCTGGGATTCAGCAAGCAGCCATGCAGGAATAAGTTATTCCTGCACAGCAGGGACCATTCCTGTCCAGCACGGCAATGCGCAATGCATATGTATGAAGGTGTGCTGCCATGCTGTAAAACGGATACTCTTCTGTGTACAAGTGCAGGGGGGGTGTCTGAGAGCAGAGCTCTCACAATATACATGCCCCCTGCACTCCAGAATTGCCTTTCGGCAAGTTAAAATGAGCAAGAACGCTTATAACATCCCCAACCCATCAGAGTAACAAATCTGGTCAAAGCCATAAGGGACAATCATCCCTACCAAGAAAATGTTGTTAGAATAACACATGAAGTATAAGCACATAGTGCACACCTCCAAACCCATCAGAGTAAGGAATGTGGACAAAGCCAAAAGGGACAATCATCCCACAAAGCAGAAAGTTGATGGAATAACAGGTTCAGAGTTAGCAGGGATATTCTGAAGTGTACAAATAAAATAACACAAAAAATATTTTTTTTAAACATGCAATAAAGTTTAAGCATAGCTGCATGGGTGTGCCTGTTGCTTAGCTATGCTTAGTCCAGCTAAACAGCACAAGAAGTTAAATAGCAAGAGACATTCAGCATAAGCAATATTGCAGTAGTGTAGTGGTTAAAGCATATGCTTTGTAAGCAGCTATTCCTGGTTTGTTTCCCACTGTAACAATGTGTATCTTACATGTGGAAGCAGTACATATACATTTATTTTTATAATTAGCTACTAAATAACATATATCTGTTAACCAGAGTACTGTAGTAGGTCCACATGTGAGGTGTCAGTTTAATAAAGTTGTGAAATCCCCATATAAACACAAGTGCCCCATACAGTATTTTCACACCTGAATAAATGTAATGAAAGCACATTGGGGGATGTCAGGGACAGTAAACAAATTTATAATATGTAATGAATGATGAATCAATCCCATACAGCAGATAGTCTATAAAATAAAAAATAAGCAATGCTAAGCATTGCATAGTTCTGCTTACCAAGTGTAAGCAAAGTGTAAATATGACTGCTAATCAATTGGATGCCCAGCTAACTGGATTCGCCCATTGGTTAGCAGTGCTGACTCTGCCCCTTTAAGCACTGCAAACCTTAGCTAAGTAGGTTTGCCCATAGCTTAGCTTACCTCAGCATATTTAAAACCATCCAATCAGAGCAAAGGGTGGGAAATCAGCCATATTTAAACCCCACAGGCGAGAATGCAGCTCATAACTGGTTGCAGCTTCCCACTGTAGGCAGTATGGCAGGAGTTCGTGAGGGCATGTGCTTCTGTGAGCAGTGCTGAGGCATACAGATGTCCAAGGCCTGATGAGAGACTGCTGCATGGCCAGTACCAAGGCTCCCAATATAAAGCGGAAGCCTGGGACCGTCTTGCCCATGATCTCACCAGTACCACTGGTATCCCTCAGACTGGTGAGCAGGTCTGGCACCACTATGATGACTTGAAGCAGGGAAAGAGGGAGCTCTTGGATGACTGGGTCCAAGAAGCAAGGCAGAGGGGTGATTTCCAAGCAGTGTGTAAGTAGTTATACTAATAACTGATTAATAATGTCCAGCCTGTGTATATGATGGATAGGTATGCATACATATTTCTCTATTTCCCTTACGGCTGCAGCTGAGTGGGCTGTGAATCAGGAAGCCCATGCTAGTAGGTTGCAAAGGCTGCATTGTGAGGCAGGTGAGTAACAGTCCTGCTTGTAGTAGTCATACCAAATAAATAAATATAAAGTAGTAGAAAGTTACCTGGCAGTATAACAACTGTGTATGGGTTGTACTGAATAAACCAGACAATATGACAGTAATAGTCCCATATAGGTCATATTTAAATAAAACTGTATCTGCCTGGCAATAAAGTTCTAAATCCTGGACTGGTTGTGTTTACTCTGGTATCGTATGGCATTTATTGCTGCATTTTCTGAATAGTAATGTTGTGTTAACCACTGCTACCCACACTGTGCTACATAACAAATGCCTAGAATGTCTGTATAAGACTGTAAGTACAAGTATAAGGATAAGTATAAGTACAAGATCAGATTGTACAACTAAGAGACCCTTAGACAGAAAACACTAAAGAGATAGACAGCAATATCCAAATAATACATTCTGATGAAATTTAAATTGTATTTTTAGCAGACACAGCCATGGTTCGAATCATGGGAGTGGTAGTAAGCTGTATGCATATCACACGAATCAACTGTACAGATTTTTGCAGAATGTCCAGATAATCGGCTCATATTTTCTGCCTGTCCCCTGTCCCCCTGGAAAATCAGTGGGATGATCTCGGAATTGTAGTCACTAAATAATGACATACATTTGATTTTCAGACTACAAAATCTTTGGAAAATGTATATTAAAACAAATCCTGTCACTGCACCAGCTCTCCAAGTTTATGAGAGCAATATTCAGTATATGTCCCTATTTGTACCCCCAGGTTGTCAAGCTTTGTCCAGAGTGTGTGCATTAAGAGATTGAGAGGTATGTGCATAATATTAACTCAGAATCTGAGAATATGAGTAGAAACAGGAAGTGTTAACAAACATTCCCTCCACAGGTCTACCAGGTAAGAGATGTAGAATTTAGCTATAAGACAGTTGAAGTATAAACTGTGTACAAACATACCACTGCCCATACCAATGCCATAGGGTATTGCAATAATACCTGCAGAGTAATGATTAGAGCAATGATCATTAAAGTTGTGAGTACTGCAAGGATACATAAGTTGTTTATTGACATCTCTCTCTACACCCCACCATATCTGCAACAATAATTTAAACACACAAATCAATGGGTATGTTTACACCAAACTTACTGTTGGGACATATGTCCTATTGTTCAAAAAAATTGAAATGTGTTCCTATCAATGTTCCATGTTGAAATACTATCATTGTTGGGCTGTTGCTATCAATGTAACCTGCATGCAGTTGTAATGGCCAATGTGGTTCCATATATGCATGTGTTCTGTTTTCTATGCAACTGTTTCAGATCTATTGTTTTGGGTTAATGGGAATATCTATGCATGCTGTTATAACTAATCTTGAATTGTGTTGACTATTACTAACCCACATAAATTTTAAAACTGCAACACCATAGCACATTTGGGAAGACTGGTCCCAGCGGACCCACCTTTCACCTCATCTGGCCATGGCACTGGGTCCCAGCACATCTGGAAACCACCCCAGGACCTCCACGTCTGCTGGTCCTGCACCATCTTTGGGTAGAGCTGCCTCAGGGGATGGGGCTCGTCCCCCTTGGGATCGGGCATGGATAGGATCCTGTCATCCAAAGTCAGGTCTGGGGATTGGTGCATAGCGAGCTCTGAAGGGAGTTTGGAGATCTGTTGCACTAGCTTGAGGGCCGCATGGTGCATTTAGAGGGTCAGCCTGCCCCTTCTGCTCAGCCACCAGCACAGCCATCTTCGGGACCGTGAAGGTGCAGTGGTGTCTACCTATGGAAGGGGACCTCAGTTCCACTGTTTTCATTTGGGGCTCATGGGCTTCCAATTTCCAAACACCTCTGCCCATCCAAGGTGTTTACCCCCCACATGTGTCATATACTGCCCTTGTATGCTGTCTTGTCAGTCTTGTCTGTCTTCCTACCCAACCTACCTTCCCAAATATACCTACTATCCTTCCTCAACATCCCACTCTCACCTTAAAAAAAGGGCAATCTGTTCCCAAAAAAAAAAATTTACCCCATACATAGCTGTCCATTTTGCACACTTGTCCAATAGATACATGTAATTTGGTCTAATTGGCTTCACAACAGATTATTGTTGTCCTCGCCCCTCTCTCAGGGGATTGGGTGTTCAAATGTACCTCCAAATTCAGTATATATGCACAGATGTTGCTGTAGAAGAAATGGGCAGCTATGGACCTTCCCTACACCCATCCTGCACATCCCTAGCTACTTTCCCTATTGTCTTTCCCTCTTTGCGCTCCCTTTTTCACCATTTTCCTATCACCCCTCTTTTCTTTTAAAGAAATTAGCATAGGACTAAGTCGGAGTAAGCACTTTTAAGTAGTAGTAAGTGGGATTAAGCCTGTTTGCGCAGTGCTAAGCAGTGCCTACACAGATTAAGCACTTTCAGGCTGTCTGTAAGCATATTTAACCAGAAGTTAGCATTGCTTACTGCTGAGCAAATCCATGCAAACCCACTTACACCTGCTTGAAAGTGCCTTAATCACTCTGTATCCAACAGCCCTTGTTCTGCCCAGCAACAAAATAATCAACCCTTGCAAGACTTAAGCATAGGACCCCTGCACACCAAGTTACCACTAAGCCATTTCAGCTGTCGATAAGTGTGATGTTTTCTCAAACATATCATGCAGCACAGTCATTCAACAGTAGGGAAAATGTATTCATATATGTAGATTTATATATATATATATATATATATATATATATATATATATATATATATATATATACATGTATTGCATTCGGACATCAGATCCACACTGTGAACCTCTCACTGCAAAACACCTGACCAAAAGCACTGGTAATGGGAGTGAAGGGGCCCATAACAGGGATCTATTGTAATTATTGCCTTTATCCCTTCCTCCATAGCTGAACTGATCTGCCCTGCAACAAAATAAACCAACACTTCAAAGTCTTAAAACCAGGACCCTGCACAGCATAGCCACGACAAGTTACCAATAAGCCATCCCAGCTGTCAGATGTTGGAATTATTTCTCTAGCATATCATGTAGAACAGTCAGTCTACCATAGGGAATGTACAATGTGGAAGCAATAAACATTCTAATGATAAATATAAATACACACACACACACACACACACACACACACACACACACACACACACATTTATATGTATATATATACATATATATATATATATATATATATATATATATATATATATACATACATACACATATAATTATATAAATATGTATTTATGAAAAAGTATATATAGAGGGTGCACAGCATATCAAACAACCATTATTCCTACAGTTGCCACCTTTTCAAATGGCCAGTGTCTGATTCTTTCCTACAAATGAGAATTATTGCATGAAACATATACCCACACACAGTGCAAAGGACAGGACACCACACACAGTTTGCATACATAGAAATGTTTATTTGTGTACTATTTCAGTTTTTGTATGCCATTTCTTATAGCAGTTAGGTGTTTGTAAAACATAATTGATCAATGCAACTATCATACAAAACATATGATACAGTAATCTGCAAAATATAACATACTTTGCTGTCTAGGCTAAAGCCTTCAAGTACTACAACAGTAAAAAACACACTTGCCTTGAAGATAAGAAGCAATCATCACTTAATTACAGATGTAGTTCAACAGTCTCCGATTGCACTCTGTACTCAACCCCAGGGAGAAAAGTATTAGTTGTCACAATGTAAATGTCACTATAACACTGACAAACAGAACTGTGTTTATGACAGTACACTCTAGCCCACAACTGTTCCCATGGTGAAACATATGAAAATGTACAGTCATATACCATAATGCTTCTTCTTACTGATATCCCTCACATGTTGTAAAAGCCTAGGTTAAAACATTTAATACTCCTACACTATAAAATGTTTTACAAGGGCATATAACAGTGTTCTTCATACACTGACCTCCGGACTGTAGAGGATCACACATGTTTTGTCCAGCTGTACCCTCATATATATGGACCCTAACCCACAATTTGTGTGGGAGTCCACATCACTGCAATGATAGCAGGAATGTCAGCATTAAATAATGATAGACCATTACCTATCAACCTCTTACTGCATGATATCTGGACAAAACCTGGCATATAGGTGGAGGACAGAGGCTGAAACACAGGGCCATATTTGAAATATTGCTTTTATATACTGTGGAGGTTACCAGTGTTACAGGATTCATTGCAAGATACCCATTCTCAGGAATATGAAGTCCAAAACACAAATGTATGTTACCATGTGCTGATAGTAATCCATGGAGAGAATTCCACTGATATGTCAGAGACAAGACCTTTGCGAGGAACAGATAAACATAACAGCCAATCCTCTGACCATCATGTGGATAGGCCCATAGTTGAGAGCTATGCAGACAGACTGCATTCCATGCAAAACTAGCAAGTACACACAAACCCTGTAAAACTTGCAGTATTCAATGCATATAACAGCAATACTCACACACTGTCCCTTGGTCTGGAACCTTAAACAAACATGTAGTTGGCCTATGTCTGCAAGTCCTGTTGTAAGAGGTATTGCTACCCACTGTCTATAACACCGCTGACCAGACACAGTAAGGATGTCTTCCATACAGGAAGGTAAAGGGACAACGCCCACATGATGTAGTCATTTATAGTAGTTGATTGCTATGACATTGGCTGTTGGAAGAACTACACAGCTGCCTGCATGCAATTAGCAAGTGGGGAACACTAATTGGTGCAAAGGCCATCACCTGATCATGAGCATCACCTACAAAAGCCAGGCTGCAACCTATTGAAACCAGCTCGATCCCTGTAGTGGAGATAGAGAGTGAAATAGAGAGAGAAATAAAAAAAAAAAAGAAAAAGGAAAAAAATAATACAAAAAACAAAAATAATACTAAAAAAAAACCAAGGAAAACAGCAACTGGAACACAGAAGAGAGCATAATAATAAAGCAGGTATGCGTAGTTATATGTACTTGGTCTGTAATAATAGGATAGATGATTTTTAAAGATTTATATGTGCCATCAAGACTTGTAAAGATGTCCTGCTGAAAAACTGCAATGGACATAGCATCTGGCACTGTGGGAAGTGGGCCATACCTGCCAACTGTGCAGATCTGCACAGAATGTCAAGATTTAAGCCATCATAGTGTTTGCTCTGTTCCTCCAGAAATCTCTATTAGTATGGCAAATAGTTGAAGGTGGAAGTAATGAAGTCATGACAGACACTTGAGTTTCAGACCCCTCCACCTTCAGAACAGTCATGGTAATGTGAAATGTATCATGCACAAACTTCATAGGTTTGTATTAGGCATATCTACGATCTGTCCCTATATATTTCTCCCCCAATGTTAAGCTTTGTCCACATGTGATGATCTGTTTTGTAGTAAGGCAGAACAGTTCAGCTGTGGAGGAAGGAGGTTCAGAGTGTAGATCCAATGTCCGAATGCAATCCATATATATATCTATCTATCTATATATATATATATATATATATATATATATATATATATATATATATATATATATATATATATATATATATATATATATATATATATATATATATATATATATATATACACACATATATATATATATATATATATATATATAGACATGTATGTCTGCATATATACATACACACACCCAGATTATATATATATATATATATATATATATATATATATATATATATATATATATATATATATATATATATATATATATATATATATATATATATATATATACATTATATATAAATACATTTTCCCTACTGCTGAAAGACTGTGCTGCATAATATGTTTGAGAAAACATCACACATATTTACAGCTCAGATGGCTGAGTAGTAAATTGTTGTGGCTATGGTATGTAGGGTCCTGGGTTTGACACTTGCAAGGGCTGAGTATTTGTTGCTGGGCAGAACAAGGGCTGTTGGATACAGAGTGATTAAAGCACTTTTAAGCAGTTGTAAGCGGATGCAAAATGGACAGATATATATGGTGTGAAATTCTTTTTGGGAACAGATTGCCTTTTTTTAAAGGTCAGAGTGGGATATTGGGGAAGGATAGTAGGTATATTTACAGAGGTATGTTGGGTCGGAAGACAGACAAGACAGACAAGACAGCATACAGGGGTGGTACATGTGTCATATACCACCCCTGTATGCTGTCTTGTCTGTCTTGTTGGAAGACAGACAAGACAGACAAGGCACCATACAGGGGTGGTATATGACACATGTGGGGGGTAAACCCCTTGGACGGAGGGGGGTGTTTGGAAATCAGAAGTCCATGAGCCCCCAAATGGAATCAGTGGGACTGAGCTCCCCACTCATGGGCAGTCACCACTACACCTTCTTGGCCCTGAAGGTGGCTATGCTGTGGGCTGAGTAGGATGGGCAGGCTGACCCTCTTAATTGCACCACCCAGCACTCAAGCTGGTGTAGTAGATCTCCCAATTCTCTGGGAACTCCCTACACACCAGATCCTGGACCTGACTTCAGGTGACAGGATCCTGTCCGAGTCCGCTCCTGGCGGGGATGAGCGCCATCCCCTGAGGTGGTTCCACCTGAAGGTAGTGAAGGACCAGTGGATGAGGAGGTCCCGGGGTGGGTCCCAAACATGCTGGGACCCGATTCCACAGCCAGATGAGGTGGGAGAGGTGGCCTTCCCAAACATGCTATGGTGTTGCAGTTTTAGAACATTTGTGGATTAGTAATAGTCAACATAATCCAGGATTAGTTATAACAGTATGCATAGATATTCCCATTAACCTAAAACACCAGATTTTGAACAGTTGCATAGCAAACAGAACACATGCATATATGGAACCACAGTGGCCATTACAACTGCATGCAGATTACATTGATAGCATCAGGCCATCAATGATAGTGTGTCAATATGGAACATGAATAGAAACACATTTCAATATTTGTTGAGCAATATGAGATATGTCCCAACAGTAGGTTTGTTGCAAACATACCCATATATTTGTGTGTTTAGATTATTGTTGCAGATATGGTGGGGGGGGAGAGATGTCAATTAACAACTTTTATATCCTTGCAGTATGAGGTCCTGTGACCATTTTTTGCTTTTTATGTCTTCCAGGTATAATGTTCGGTGAATGGCTCCATGCATATACACCCCAGGAAAATTATGCCATTATAAACTTCATTGTACTACAACACAGAACCCTATTTGGAAGCAGGGCCATTGATCTGCAGGAGAGGACCACTCTGTGGAATGAGCTCATCCACAGGGTAAATTATGTTAGCCTGCATAACCACAGTTATGAGCAGGTGCGACATTGGTGCACTGATGTGGTCCACCATGCCCATCAACATACTGCTGCAGTTAGGAGGGACCACCTAGCCACAGGTGGTGGTCATGTCAAACAGCCCCCACTGACACATGCTGAGGATCTCCTCATCAACCTTGGGGCACCCGCCACCAGCCACGTCAGGAACCTGAAGATAGCATTGTGGAGGTGGATGCCACCCACACAATAGACAAGGAACATGCAGGTAAGGCCCAAGGGCACACTAATAGACCACAGTTGCTTATCCATCTTCATCTGTAAAGTATCTTCATGCATATATCAGATAACATAGTCTTTTGCTGCAGTGTAGCAATGAACAGATGTGCATAATCTCTAGTATTGTGGGTTTGTACTGTTGATGTACTGAAATGCTGCTCCCACCCTGTACCAATGCCACAGGTGTGGCTACTGACATTATATCTGTCACTCAACTATGGAGGTCCCTCTGGTATACAACTGGGGCAGCAGCCTGTAGCTGGTGAGTATGGAGTTGTTTTGTTCAGGTTTACCAATACACCAGCGATGTTAAGGCCATGGTATTTGCCATGCACACATTTAACACACCTACCCATAATGCATGTTGTACATGTTCACTTATTGTTGCTGTTAACTGCACTGCATCACAGTGGTCACCATGGTGGCATATCTGAAGGGTATGTAAGAATCCAGCAGTATACCTAACAACCTGTCAGTGCAAGGTGTGTGGACAGAGATGAACATAACAGTGGGACAAATGGCATACAGTAGTGACATGTCTGAAACATTACCGTTATACAGTGGCTACAACAGTGCATACACCACTATTACAATGGCAACTGTTCCTGATCTAAACAATTGCAAATCATCATCCCACATTCCACACCTTTTATAACCTGTAATGTGATCCTAACATGAGCAATGAATGTGTAATCATGGAATCCTATTTTAGGACAACAAATATGTGGAATACATACCTTAACAAACACTGGAAGCATATGTGTGCACACACTCCATATAACATATTGTGGAAGCAGCTTTTGTGGTACTGACAGCATTCACTCTTCTTGAGTACATACCTTCCATCAAGTACAGGGCCTCAATGTCACACCAAGAAATGGTCGGCTGTCCAAGAAGTATGTCCATGACATTTGCCCATTCACCTGCAACAGAGGCAGCCATGGCTTGCACACATCTTACAAACCATGGAATGGATCCCTTATCCAAAAGGTAGCACTCAGGCCATAGATGTGGGACAGTTGGCGGATGGTGGCATGGGACAGGACAGTGTGGGGACTATGGCAAGTGTGTTTGTACACAGCAACCATAGCCAGATGACCAGCAAGGTAACACACAGACAGATGTACCATGGTATTCGTAGGAGGGCTGCTGGCCATCATGCCCCTGGCAGACGTGCCACAGCAGGTGTCACCAGATGCCTGTTTTTGGGCCATCATACAGCACAGGCATGTATGGAACATTACACCAGACAGAGTCTGAGGCTCCAGAGGGCTACTCATCCTGCTGTACTTGACAACATTCGTGATCTTGCAGGTGACCACTGTTATATTTCAGAGGTCCTGGATAGATGGTTGGGTGAGATGGTGGGAATCCTTGACCATGTGGTGTCTGTGTTAGAGCATATGGTGGGAGTAGGGCATCAGCCATGTGGACGTAGGTCAGCAACACCAACAGATGGAGGTCTACGTGGATGTGCAACGTCACATCCGCACCTGTAGTGGCAGGACCAGCACTGCAAGGAGGGTGCTGTCCACACCATAATGCAGCCGGCCACATGCACTTGGTACTGGCTGGTCCCAACAGGGATGCAGATTCAGACATTTGTCATCATCAGGGGAGAGTAACAAATCTGAGCTTCTACCTGGTAGTGCCCATGGAACCCCTGGCAGGCACAGTTCCCGTGTCCGTGGCTAGACACGGTGAACTGTACACCCTGCCATGTATGGTCTGCAGCTGTCCAAAAAACTCCTGTATAGGGCAGGCACATGGCAGAACTGTGTGCATACATACACACGCACATCACAACACAGTTAGGGCACCTCCATACCTACACCCACCACATCTTCACGGCCCAGTTGATAAAGAACCCCCTAACACACACACAAATGATGTCAACAAAATTTCTCAGCCTAGGTCTCTGCCAAACCCACATTACACCCTATGCATATGATGATACCTGTGCCACATCCCTGTCATCCATACCATCGATGCAGGGACATGCTAATATGGTTCTGATGCACAGGATGAATGTCTTAAGGTTTAGCAATGTAATGCTGTTTAACATGTTTTCAGCTGGAATGTTTAATGCTTACATGTCAGGGTGTGTAGCTGTCCAGCCACAATGCATTATAGCTGTTATTAATACTAACTGATTGTGGTCACCATAATGTATTCAGTTTGTATTGTATGTGTCTATGTGTCAGCAGGATGTTGGTCTGCTGTCCTTTCCTACAAGGTGTATGGCACTGTGGTGACACATTGACTGTGCTATATCCTGCGTACAGCTGAACACAAGTAACAGGTCTGTATAACAGTTACTGGATGTGCCACATAACTGATAGGTCTGAGGGGTATATACAGGTGAGTCCATGGTGGCTGATGTGAGCAGCTCTTCTACAGTGGACAATAGCAAGTGTACTGGGTGGCATACACCAAATGTTTGTGAATAACACACACACACACACACACACACACACACACACACACACACACACACACACACACACACACACACTCATACAGGCTTTGGTGTTAATGCAATACACAGAGAATTCTGTAAACATGGATGCACTTAATTTTGCAGTGAACTCATTTTGGCTTATGTAATTCCACCAAGACAAAATAGGCAAAACATCACATCAGTAATTAATCAGTCTGCCATTTTAATGTCATTGATGATGGTACTGGCAGGATATATGTCCTCTTCCCCAATGTTGTGCAATCCTGGAGTTGGTAAACATAGGTCTGCTGGTGTGGGTGGCACAGCCTGCACTTTGGAGGGTGTGGAGTGATGTAGAACCACACATAGTGTAATTAACAACTACTTAACCTGTTAACATAAATTGCATAGTATAACAGCAGACTAAGTGCGGGGATACACACAACAATAAACCCAATGAGGGTGGTTGTGCCCACAACAACCACACCCAACTATATATACCAACTCCAATATTGCTTTACAGCTGTACAGTGGGGAAGAGGGCATTTACACATCTACTACTAGTTTTGACTAAATGAATTTCCACAAGATGATTTCTTTGAAATTTTAGCTTTTGCCAGTTAGTTCTCTGACAAATGATCTCCTGGGGCATGTACTTTCCACAAACTGAAGTAGATTCCCTTCACATGCAAACACACTTACTTGGCAACACTGAGAGTAGAACTCCTACCTAGGTACTTATTGCTACTAATGTGTGTGGCCTTAAATGCACACACCACAGAGCTTTTAAGATGAGGCATGTCCCACATTTTTTGTTAAGTGAAGGACATCACCAGGCCTTGTACAGTATGGTAATGGGGGATGTACTGGGTGTTATGACATACATTCATATACCATTGACAAACACATAACAGTCATAGACACATCTGGCAGCCTGGGTTTAGCAGTGCTAACTAGCTTGTCAGTGAGTCCATTCTGTTGCAGATAATTTGCACACAGCATATGTATAATTGGGCTGGATAGTGTAATCAGTTACCTGTATGGTTGATGGTGACAGCGGTCCTCATACAGTGGACTGTGAGACATGTACTGGGGGTACCATGGTGTAAAGACAGTACACCCAACACCCACACCCCACTTTGGATATTGTACACACTGAAACTCATGATAATGCTATGACATACCCACAATCACAGATTGACCAGGACTGCAATGCAACCCTTTGTCTATCTAATCAGTGCTACTACAGGGAAATGCATTTATTGCACATGCCACAGGGATAGTAGAGTGAGATTTTGTCATGGGTCTCCTAATGTCAGCAACATCACTATCCCTTATAATGTATGGAAAGGTTTATTGTATTTGGAGAATGTGGCCTCAGAATGCTGTCTCCTACAAATATACACACTTACACACATACACCCACTTGCTAGGACTCAGAGGGTAACCCACGCCTATCTACCCATTTGTAGAACAGTGCTATGCTGACACTGTAATCTCCAGGTAGCCCATAGGCTTAAGAGTCTAACAAGGTACATTTAATGTCAATTACAGCAGCAGTCATTTCTAAGTATTGCAATCGGGGGTGTAGTGGGTGAGAAGGCCCTCAGGGTATTATCAACTACAATTTTACAAACACACAGACACTGTTATTCTTATTAATGCACACAGACACATTTGTCATTACTGGAGTCCATAGGTGCAGGTATTCCTAGGTGTGTACCAGGCTAATGTCCATGGTGAGATGAGAAGAGTAGCGGATGTGGGTACAGTGGTATCATGCCACCTGACATTTGTCAGCAGGCCATCTATCAGCTGACACCACTTGAGAAATCCATAGGGTGGGAGTTAAATACAATATCCAATCATATGCTTTTCTCTTGCAGAGGCCCAGTGAGGTGCTCCAATTGACATGTATACAACATATATTGCATAACATGGCCATTTTCAGGGTTAGAGACCTGTTCCCAAGCATGTTCTGTTGATTGTGGTAGTCTGGTTGAGGTATCCATGGCATGTGGTGCATACAGGGTGGGGTTTCTAGCTGTGGCATTCATTACACAGCTGGGTAGATATGTCAGTGTCAGTCAATCATAGCTTGCCTGCAAGCAGCCAAGATGGATACCTGACATCTGCACATCTTTACAGAGGACAGACAGACATCAGCTAGCCAACAGGTTATGCATTAGGATGAATGTTTTGACAGATAGACATCTGACATTGATAGGTATGTCATTTCTATATGATATAGCCCTCAATAACATGTCCTAAACACATAGTAGTCTATAGTTAATATCCACATATCATATCAATATCCAGTAGCAAATACTTAACATACAGCTCACACACCAAGAACACGATAATCAGTCCTCAGAGTCCAGCTTTGCATGCAGGGGTGTATGGGTCCAGTACTACAATATGCAATCTACTCTTACTTGAGAAAGCACTATTAAAAGTAGTAATCTAATGATACAATACATGCAACTGTGACTGTATATAACCTGGAGTACTACCCACGTATGAAACACATACAAAGAGAAAAGATTTTTGTACTAGCCATGTATACTCAGGTGTATCCCATACAGTATACTCACACCCCTTGCTACTGTAATGACAGCAGATAGAAGCATGTTATGTACATGGAATTAAATACACTTATTAAAGATGTCATTACCATGCTATTTTATCAGACTGGAATGTGATCACTGGTTACCAGGGTTGAGCTATACTTAGCAGGTATTAAATGTAAATGCTAAGCACATTTGAGCACTGGTAAGCGAAGGCTACACTTTTAAGGGCCTTTTCATTTAACCACACGTTAGCAGTGATTACCATCATGCAAACCCACACAAACCCACTTAAAGCTGCTCAAAACTGCCTTAAACACTCTGTATGCAACAGTCCTTGTGCTGCCTAGAAGCAAAATAAACAGCCCTTGCAGGTCTTGAACTCATGACTATGAACACTATAGTCACAACAGTTAACCACTTAGCAACCGGAGCTATGAAAATATCAATTTTTTTTCAAATATATCATTCAGTACACATACTGAATAGTAGTGAACAACTGCTTTGACTACTACAATTGTTTAGTATTTGTAAGTGAAAATAGTGTTGAATCAGTCATGTTTTTATATCTAAATATACACATATCAGATAAAAATGTTGGTATATATCTGGGAAGGTATATACAACACAACACTTAAGAAGGATATATATATAGATATATATAGATATATATATACATACATATGTAGATATATGTTCATGTACACATGTACATACACACATATATATGTATATATATATATATATATATATATATATATATATATATATATATATATATATATATATATATATATATATATATATATATATATATATATATATATATATGCATATATATATATATATATATATATATATATATATATATATATCTACCATATTTCCCTGAAAATAAGACCTGCCCCAGGATTCATGAAGCTCCATGAAAGAATAAGGTTATTCTTGCACTGAGTGGTTCATGTCCATTTAGAATAGCAGCGCACCTTGCATATGCATGAAGGCATGTTTCTATCTAATCTAAATGGACATGAACCAGGAGCTAGCACAGGGAGTGTGTGTCAGAACTGCCTGTACATGTATTATGCCCCTTTCACTCAGAAAGTGCTGTACAGCACTTTCTGACACAGATGAGTGTCAATCTATATAAGATTAGAGCCTGGCTCTAATATTATATAGTAAACGAGTGTCCGCAGACACTGAAATGTAAGCCTCTAACCTTTCAGTGTCTGTGGACACTGAAAAAGAAAAAAAAACATAGACACTTAGAAGGCAGCAGCCTTCAAGTGCACAACCCTAAATGTATGCACTCTTGCCCTACATGCATGGTAGCAGTAGGGCAAGAGGAAAGCAATAGAAATGAACAAATGTAAGTATTTTTTTTCATCAAATAAATCTGAAGTTTAAGTGGTGCCAGCTTGTTTGCATGGCACGCTGCTATGATTAGCCTGGCTGAAATCCTGGAAATGATAGACAAGTGCTACTGTGATAGAGCACATCATCAAGCTGCTGTAGCATAGTAATAGTACTCCATGGTATAGCATGTAGAACATGCTTGGTTCAAATCCCCCTCCGCCAAATTATTTAATAAACTTTTAAGAAATTTAAATGATAGATGTCAATCATATGTCTCATGTATAGCACAGTAGCGGTGGGAATATGTAAAATATAAATGTAAAAAATAATTTATAAATTTAATGAAAAAATAGATTTAAGCAATGCTTTGCTAGTGTAAGCATTGCTTACCTGCTTTCAGCTCTGCTTAGCTGGTGTAAGCATTGCTATGCAGATTTGCATAGAGCTAAGCATAGTTCAGCATATTAAAACTGGCCAATCAAGAAAAATTGTGGGAAAACTGCCCTATTTAAACCGGACAGGTGGGAATACAGCCATAACCATTTGGGAATGCAAACAGTAGGACCAAAATTTCTGATGTTGGTTAAGGTGTTTGCTTCCGAGCAGAATGTTGGGGTATCCAGGAGTCCAGGGTCATGGTTGGGCTCCTAGTTAAAAACCATGACAGCAGGCTGCTGCAGGGCCAGTACCAGGGCTCGCAGTACAAAGCAGAGACCTGGGACCAGCTTGCACATGCTCTCACCAGTGCCACTGGCATACCCCGGACTGGTGAATAAGTATGTCACCATCATAACGACCTGAGGCTGAGGAGGGGTGCACTCTTGGACCAGTGGATCCAAGAAGCCAGAGTGCTGGTTATCCCACTTGTCTGTAAGTATGCAGTGTTATGTATCTCTAAGTATGGAAAAAGTTCAACTTGTGACTGTGCAGGTATAATGAATGTGTGATGTCTCCCCATACAGCTGGTGTGGAGAGGTCACGGAATGTTGAGGTTCATGCCCAGTGACTGGCCCAGCTGTGTCAGCACTATGTTGAGAAAAGAACACCCACTACTATTAGCAGTAAGAAATCAAAATTATAGTAGTGGTAGTACGCCTATATATATAACTGTGCTGTAAAAGTCAGGAATAAATGCCTGTATCATGCTGCCAGTGTTACAAAGGAGTATTCCCAGCTGCTCTGTAATACAGATATCAGTAGCAAACAAGGTACAATAAGCAGGAGAGGAATATACGAAGATGTATGAGTGGATCTGAGTAAACCTGCCAAGAAAGTGCCATGTGAGGGCTACTGTAACAGAAATTAAAAGCATTCCCCTGTGCAGATCATGCAGGAATAGTAATTGTGTATTTCTGAGTTGTACACAGATATGTATGTCAAAACTAATAAAGGTGATCCCAAACACTGGTGTGTGTCATCTCACTTGTACCTGAAAAATAGAAAAGTGTATGTCCTGCAGAATGCATTAACTGAGGTGAACTGATTTAACATTGCTTGTCTGCATGTTTTAGAATGGGCATGTCAAATAACTGAAAAAAAGTAAAAGTACATATTTCCATCAGAATGTGTTTTACTTGTTTGTCTGCCAGCATTATTCTGTGTTAACCTTTCAGTTTAGCTGTATGTAGCTGTGAATGTACTGAAAATGTATAAGGCTACCAGCTGCAGACTTAAAACCTACACTGTGTACTCAGGAATATGAATTGCATTATGTAGTTGTAAAACAGTCAAATGTGCAATCCAGCTAATGTGCACATGTTTCACAAACAGTGACACCAATGTCTCTTGTATATGCATAATTTGTAAAGAAAAAGGGAAACAAATCAACATGTCATAATAAAAGTACTGTGCACAAAAATATGTACTAGATAGAAATGTCACAAGCAGTACATAGCACCTCCCATGTAGTGCAGTCTGATAAGAACTAGGTCTGTACTTCAATTTTGCGCACACACCATGGTTCGAATCTAGGCACCGCCACTAACATCTCAGTCTGGTTTTACAGTTACAAACTGCAATCTGAATAATAATGTACTGCAACACACACATTTTTCATACAGGGCACACAGGTAAAGAAATCTGAATAGGAATACTAGTATGATGTGTTTAACTATGAAGGGGGTACAATTGCTGTGTTGATCAGCCCCAGTCCTACAAAAAGATGCAAGCTAGACATCCACACTCTGCAGTCTTGCCCAGACAAGCCCCTCCAGTGTCGCGCTGTCACGTATAGTTTCCCCAGTTGCCTAGAAACCTGCAGACAGAAAATGTGACAGTAGATGTATGTGAATAGCACAACACACTCCAGCACCTGCAACTAATATGTGAATCAGAAATATGTGTAGAAACAGCAATGTAATGTGCACACAGTTCATCTGCACAGGCCCACAGGTAAAGAAACTGGTATAGAAACAGTTATGATGTGTATAACTAAAATAAGGGTACAATTGCTCTGTTGATATCTACAGCTGTTGATGTGCTGTAGTAGCCCCATGGCCCAGGTAGAGTGTAAGTATGGTCAGAATGTAGAGTAGCTAATACTAGTGTACTGACAAATTTACTTGATAGCAGTCGTCAGTTGAATCTGTTCCCTTCCCCCACCACTCAACTGATCCTACCATCACACTGAAACCAAGATGGGTATGCTCCTAAACAAACTTCCACTGTTGGGAAGGTTGTTCCATTTGATCTATCATTGTTTAAACTGTGTGCATACTAATATTCCCTGATAAATAATCATTTTATTGCCTGCCTGACATACCACTAAGTGGCATGAAGTTGCAACCCTGAATGCCATTCCATATATGCATGGCTTCTGTTTACCATGGCACTGTTATAATTGCACTCTTCTGGGTAAATGGGAATAGCAATGCATGCTATTTTGACTAATGTTGTAAGGTGTTGTGCATAACTACCAATATTAATTGTTAATTTCCACACCATAGCACATATGGGAAGGCAGATCCCAGCAGATCCACCTCTTCCACCCCACCTGGCCAAAGCACTGGGTCTCAGCACATCTGGGACCCAAACCAGACCTCCCTCATCTGCTGGTCCTGCACCACCCTCTGGTGGAACCTCTGCAGGGGAAGGGGATCTCCCCCCCTGCAAGTGGGCATTGTGAGTATGGGTTCACCCGGGGTGAGGTCCGTGGCATGGTGTGCAGTGTCCTCCAGATGGAACTGGATGACTGCCTGGGCCAGGTAAAGGGCGGCTGTCTCAGCTACGGGGCAGGTGGCCCCTCCAGCCCAGCCTCCAGTACAGCCACCTTCGGGCCCGTGAAGGAGTAGTGTTGACTGCCATCTGGTGGGGACATCAGTGCCATTGCTACCATCTGGGGGGCTCATGAGCCTCAGATTCCCAACCACCCTCCCCGTCAAGGTGTTTACCCCCATGTGTCATACACCACCCCTGTCTGCTGTCTTGTCTGTCTTGTCTGTCTGCAAATGCAACCTCTCCTACTAAACATCCCTCACACTTACCAATAATCCTTCCTTATAGGTTCATAGGTTCATACTAGGCCTGCCCTAGGGCATTTATAAGCCTAGCCAGAGTGTGTTTGGCTTTCAACACCCATTTTAAATTAATTTTGCTATGCCCTTTTTCGAGGTTAGTATACTGTGCCTCTGTCTAACAGTGACACAGAAGTGATACTCGGGGTAAACCTATGATCTCCCATCCACTCATCACGATTCCTCTTGAAGAGAGTCAATAAGGGACTCTGCCTAACCTGGACTAGGATTTTATTCCAGAGTGAAGGGAGCCTCTGGGTTATGAATCTGTCCCTCCAGCATGTCCTATTTATTTCAGTGCTGGGGTTCAAGTCTCTCAAGCGCATAGCTCGATGGGATTTGGATTTTCTGAGGTGCAGCATGTCCATTAATTTCGGGTTGGACATGGCTTTATACGTCAGGCACAGATCGCCTCTGAGCAGGCGGTATGCCACTGAGTAGAGCTGGAGTTTCTTTAACCGGGCAGCATATGGCATCTGTTTGAGCCCTTTGATCCTCTTGGTGAGGTACTTTTGGGGTCTTTCCAGTTGCTGCAGGTGTCTGGTAAGGTACATCCCAAAAGGGGCATTGTACTCAATTATGAGCCTGATGAGGGATGAGTTAAGAGGCACGATGACCTCCCCTGATCTAGATGTGAATCTCTTCATGATTAGGTGAGCTATATAAAATGTTCTTCTAACCAATTTGGCCACGTGGTTGTCAAATGATAGATTGCTATCAACTTGGGTCCCCAGGTCCCTAATTACTTCTTCTGTACTTAATGGATTACCACCTATGTGGTAATTTGTGCACTTTGTT